>NC_061089.1:29089398-29224398 GCF_015104395.2 Macrobrachium nipponense
TGAAAATAACTGTATTAAATACAAAATCATTTTAAATAACCCAAGTAACAATTTTTCGATTATTGTATGTGTGGCCTAATTCAGTCATACTAATAATGTCATTTTTAAACGCTGTTTCCCTTTTAAAGGTAATTTTCTTTGCCTAAATTGTTCGCGCTGCTGTGCTGACTGTCTCGTTGAAGGTCTTGCGAAATTGGGACGTCAGCAGTTCAAACGAAGACGTAATGCATTGCCACCTTCAAATAATTCACCGTGTACTTTAATCATTTATTGACAGTTTCACCTATTCATTCATTCAGAATCTGTTATTTTTCTAATAAATGAACCCGTCTTTCTGTATTTCCTACTATTTTTTGTAATTCCTTTCTAATAAGCAGCATATTTTTTGGAAGCTTAAATTTCAAGTCAATGGTCCTCAGCATGAATAGGGATATCTTCTGAATATAATAATAATAATAATAATAATAATAATAATAATAATAATAATGCCAGTAATCAGATACAGCGCAGGAATAGTGGAATGGACGAAGGCAGAACTCCGCAACATAGACCAGAAAACTAGGAAACATATGACAATACACAAAGCACTACACTCAAGAGCAAATACGGACAGACTATACATAACACGAAAGGAAGGAGGGAGATGACTACTAAGCATAAAGGACTGCGTCAACATCGAGAACAGAGCACTGGGGCAATATCTGAAAGCCAGTGAAGACGAGTGGCTCAAGAGTGCATGGGAAGAAGGACTGATAAAAGTAGACGAAGACCCAGAAATATACAGAGACAGGAGAATGACAAACAGAACAGAGGAATGGCACAACAAACCAATGTACCGACAATACATGAGACAGACTAAAGAACTGGCCAGCGATGATACATGGCAATGGTTACAGAGGGGAGAGCTCAAGAAGGAAACTGAAGGAATGATAACAGCGGCACAAGATCAGGCCCTAAGAACCAGATATATCCAAAGAACGATAGATGGAAATAACATCTCTCCCATATGTAGGAAGTGCAATACGAAAAATGAGACCATAAACCACATAGCAAGCGAATGTCCGGCACTTGCACAGAACCAGTACAAAAAGAGGCATGATTCAGTAGCAAAAGCCCTCCACTGAAGTCTGTGCAAGAAACATCAGCTACCTTGCAGTAATAAGTGGTACGAGCACCAACCTGAAGGAGTGATAGAAAACGATCAGGCAAAGATCCTCTGGGACTATGGTATCAGAACAGATAGGATGATACGTGCAAACAGACCGGACGTGACGTTGATTGACAAAATCATGAAGAAAGTATCACTCATTGATGTCGCAATACCATGGGACACCAGAGTTGAAGAGAAAGAAAGGGAAAAAATGGATAAGTATCAAGACCTGAAAATAGAAATAAGAAGGATATGGGATATGCCAGTGGAAATTGTACCCATAATCATAGGAACACTAGGCACGATCACAAGATCCCTGAAAAAGAATCTGGAAAAACTAGAGGCTGAAGTAGCTCCAGGACTCATGCAAAAGAGTGTGATCCTAGAAACGGCACACATAGTAAGAAGAGTGATGGACTCCTAAGGAGGCAGGATGCAACCCGGAACCCCACACTATAAATGCCACCCAGTCGAATTGGAGGACTGTGATAAAGCAAAAAAAAAAAAAAAAAAAAAAAAAAAAAAAAAAAAAAAAAAAATAATAATAATAATAATATTAAGACCCTCTTTTAAACAAATTCAGCTGAATAAAATGGCAGAATTCAGCGAATTAATCTTATATATTATCTTTTCTATTTTTCTTATTATTCGCTTTTCTGGCTCAGCGACACTTCTTAATAATTGGACAATATTGCCAATTATTAAGAAGTATCGCTGAGCCAGAAAAGCGAGTAATAAGAAAAATAGAAAAGATATGTAAGATTAATTCGCTGAATTCTGGCACTTTCTTTAACAGAATACGTAATAATCTAATAATAATACAGCTACCTAGAGGTCCATGCACTTGTAGATGGCTAGTCACCTACTGATCTGATTTCTGATTTCTCTCTCTCTCTCTCTCTCTCTCCGTCTCTTTTCTCTCATCCTGGATTTAGCCCTCCTATTCACCATCCTACCGGAAATAACTCCTCTGCTATTATACCAAGGTAGAGACAGACGTTATTTTCCTAAGCAGATTCCACCCCTCCGTCAACCCAACCTTTCCATACTCTTTCCCAAGCCGTGACCTTCCCGTCCACATATTCCCGAGATGTATACTAGTATAGCACAAGCCGCCTGTTTTTTTTTTCTTTTTTTCTTTTTATTTGCCATGGCCCTAGGTTAGGTTAGGTTAGGTTAGGTTGGATTAGTTTAGGTTAGTTCAATGATCAATTCTCTAGAAATACTAGAGGTGTTTGAAACTTAATGAGATTATTATCAAGAAGATTCTGTGGTTAGTTTATAAGATATGGCGTCCCGTTTTTTTTTTTTTTTTTTTTTTTTCAGGGAAGGTAGGTACCGCTACTCCGTTATAATTCGGTAATACGCTTCCCGTCCTTTTCCCAGCGAAGAGTACGAGAATAAAAGAATGGAGAAAGAGGATTTCGAGGAATGAAAAGAATTCCATTCACCCAGCTCCCAGTTTCAATATTTCCGGACCGAACGCGGGACTTCCCACTGCTTCCGTATCCAAAGGACAGGAAAAAATAATATTCCATATCAACCCTAGACCAAATGGTATGGGAGATCTGTACATTAAAGTTGTCCTGTCCACTTTTATTGGATTCTTTCATTAGATGTGATAAAGATATAGACGTTTAATGGGCCTTTTACCTTCATATATATATATATATATATATATATATATATATATATATATATATATATATATATGTGTGTGATATATATATATATAGTGTATATATATATATATATATATATATATATATATATGTATATGTATGTATATATATATTACATCTTTTGTGCGCGTGTATTTTTCGCCGTATATTGTTTACCCTTTGAAGAGGGGGAGGGGGGTTTGCACGGAAAGGTTTATTACCACCTGGTCTCTCGGTAAACTCAGAGAACTTTTCTTAACCCAATCAGTTAGAAACTCACTTACAAATGAGTGGAACGGTGGGCAGGGCCAGAATTGATCCATGGACTATCATATATGCGTAGTGGGGGACCTCATCCAAGCTCATAGATATATATATATATATATATATATATATATATATATATATATATATATATATATATATATATATATATATATATATATATTGCTATGTTTATAGATCGTTTCGTCTACCCCGAAATTAATTAATTAATTTGGTTTGGAAAATGGCAGCCATTTCCTCCAAATATCAGCTGATTTTTAGTAAACGCGGGAAACCCAAAACCCGCCAGCTAGAGATAGGGAGTTCCCCAGTTGGGGGAAATGAGTCTTTTGTCAGCTTTAGGGACGTATCTCGAAGGGAAGGATGTAGGCAGATTGGTACTTCTTAAACCTATATCTTAAGCTCTTTTTCCTGTGACCCCTCTGCTGGCTGTATGTTTTGTTTCCAGGATTTGCCTTGCTCGTGGGGGGTTAAGCTGACTTCCAACACCCAAGCAAAACAGCTGGATTCTTCCCCAGTCGACTGCAGGACGTGACCTCAGACGGATGTCCAACCACCTGCCTTCCTGTTAGGCCAATCCAGGGCGTGAGTGGCGCGCCAAGACACCAAGACCTGTGACAAAGCCAGGCCACGTTTTCCACAAAGATCCAAACTGAACACGACATCCAGATAAGTCTTGTGAAACAGCATATTGCCAGTCTCTCCCATCCTATTATCTATTTGATCCTCGTTTTCCCAATTCAAATTCCAACCCAAAAAGAACCCATCCTTTTGTTCCCTTTCACTGCCTCATGGCTGCATGCTTCCCCTTGTGTGATCGTCCCAGACGAATGAAGTCATCGCATACCTCAGTGAAACAATAGAGTTTCCTTTTCCCCAGTGTTAGAGAACGAAATACTAATAGTAACTGATAAAAAGAAATCCTTTTTCTTTTATCTTGTCTAATCTGGGATTCTTTTCCAGATTCCCTGAGCCACGTGTCACGTCTCTCTGCCTGCAAGTGTTGCATTACACATGTTTATGAGACTAGCTTTCATCAAATCACATTTTAGCCAGCTATCCATTTGTGAGAGAATATAAGTCCCAACGTGTGGACGCTGCATTCACTTTTCTCCAGGCCAGTACGGGCCTCTTTGAAAATAAATAGCTGTAAAGTATTTAGCTGAGTCTCTGGCGACCTACCTTTTCCTCTAAAGAAATATTCATTAATAATCAGTTTTACGGGAAGTTCCATTAATTTCCTCTTGTCCTCCCTCAATTATTTCCGTTTACGTATATAGCCTCTCTCAAGGCCGGGCTAATACGTAACAATATATATATATATATATATATATATATATATATATATATATATATATATATTATGCTTACTTAGGATGACGTACCTCACTAAACACACACACACACACACACACATACACATATATATATATATA
This sequence comes from Macrobrachium nipponense, assembly GCF_015104395.2. Taxonomy (NCBI): domain Eukaryota; kingdom Metazoa; phylum Arthropoda; class Malacostraca; order Decapoda; family Palaemonidae; genus Macrobrachium; species Macrobrachium nipponense. The sequence continues at coordinate 29,093,931 of NC_061089.1, forward strand.
TATTATATATATATATATATATATATACATAACCAAGATACTAGATCTCGGTTCTTCCATTTTAAAAGGTAGCAATGAATCGTGTGTCTAAGACAACTGACAACACTCTCTCTCTCTCTCTCTCTCTCTCTCTCTCGTTTCCACGACACCCCCCCCCTCTCCATTACCTAAGGAAACTAAATCAGACACGTGAGCTTATAAAAAATAACATTTATTTAAGAACAAAGCATTAGCTAAATAAACCCAGGTTCTTAAAACCATGATTAAATGAATGATGGAATTTAGATAGCCCATTCCATATACCTCCTATAACCCACATCGTTTTAGTCATCAAAACTGGGCAAGTCATAATACAGTCTCCATATTAATTAAGTCAGTTCCCCTTTCTCCAGATCAGTTCCCCTTTCTCCAGAATTAATTCCCCTTTCTCCACATCAGTTCCCCTTCCTCCAGAACCGCCTGTTAGAAGACAGGAGAACACCTTGATAAGCACAAGATTAAAATCAAAAGATCATATGATGTAGAACATCTCTGAAATAAATATTCAAATACAATCCAGCCACATCTTTGGCCAAAAATAAATATGCTTACCCATTCAACACATTATTCACAACACTTCTCTTGAAAGATACTTTGCAGAAGCCATCTTGGCTTCGGCCTCTCTTGTACAGATCTATCACCATGGTAATCCTACATTCTCATATGTAGGGGAAAAGCTCGCACACACGCATGAACTCACACACAATGTCCACGCCCCAGGTAACTGCTTAGAACCAGTTTCAAAGGCACCTCCGCGATCGCCCGTGCATAGCGACATGGCACTGATCTGCACATACAGCAACTTTGATATCACACCACCCAAAAGATATGTCAGCATTCCCAAGCTTATCACAGCTAGCACTGTCTCTAAGGGAAGTTAAATGATGACTCTTACATTCTAAGAAAGTCACAGCATCTCACATTACAACGGTATCTAAACATATTGTCTTAACAAATCCCTCTTTTATGTAACATATATATATATATATATATATATATATATATATATATATATATATATATATATATATATATATATATATATATATATATATATATATATATATATATATGGGGTGTGTGTGTGTACATGTACGTGTATGTTTGTTTTACAGTTAAAATGCAAAATCCGCCATTTCGTGCAGTGGTTGAAACGTGCGGGTATTGCGCGCTCTTGCACTCTGCATTGTTCTTTTATCTCACATTGGTGTGGGTGGCTGATTCAAAAAGCACTGGCGAATGCCGTATAGGCTTGGTGCGGTGGCGCAAGTCCTGAGGGGTTTTGGCTGTTGCTTCAGGCCCTAGCTGCTTAGCACAAGCAGAACAGTGAGCGTGGGCTGGTGCTGTAGACAAGCGTAGGTGAGCCTTGTAGCTGTTAATGACGAGCACGTCATTTGTTTGCAGTTTTTAAGACTCCGAAAGGGGGAATTAGTAATATTAGACCCACGTTTCGATCTCAGTTCCTCAAGCTTTGAACAGAACGAAGATCAGCTGACAATAATTCGCGCTGTTGTGTGACATGCAAGCAACCAACTCATCCTGGACTTCTCATTAGCTACACGTATCACCGAACACATCATAGACGGTTGACCGAATCTTCTTAAGGTCCGTCAGTTCTTGGGGAACTGAATTTTAAACTGAGACACGTTGTCGCTCAAGACTGCAGCAGTATCAGTAATGTAACAACATGTCAAGTTACCAAAAGGACACTTCAACTTCTCTCTTTGACGTAAGAGGTTGCAGAATCAGGGGTTGGTTAAGTGCACTAAATACCACAATCCACTTTAACAGAGTATGTCGGATGATGATATGCAAACAAACCCGTCCAACTTGTCCACGAGGGTAGAGACTAAGTCCAAAATGGGGCGAAAAGAATCCCAAGGCAAATCAGAGTTCTAGTTCAGCTCTTTACCGGACAACCATTACGTTTTTGTTAGAATGTCTTTATTCAGGTAGTCTGATGAAAGTAACAATTGCCATCAGCCTTGGCACATAATGGGTGAATGTTTTAAGTATTTCATAAACAGTGAAACCGCTATTTAATATGCTGACTAAAAATTTCAGCCATCAAACGAGACGGCTGACTAGGTTTTTCGGCTGTAACATGCGTACATACGAATATATATACGCGTATATGTATATATGTCTGGTAAAAAAGTTCTGTTACAACAGAATTCCATCTGAAGAGAGAGGCAGCAGTCTTTGAAATATAGTACTTAAGTTCTATATTTTGGCGTTTTTATGGGCTCACTTTATTAGATATATGTATGTATATATGTATGTATGTATGCATGTGTGCGTGACCGTGTGTTACGGCCGAAAAACCTAGTCAGCTATCTCATTTGAAGACTGAACATTTTGGTGTTTGTGTGTGTGTTTGGGTAAACAAGCCCAAAATAATAAGCAAGAGCTAGAAAGGTTTCTCTGGGAAGCCGTGGGATTCCAATTCTCCTGGGGGGGTGGGGTAGGGGGCGGACAAACTTCCTTAATAATGCCTTCTGTGGCTCTTGGCTACAGCACCTGGTGTCATCCAATTTCAATCTTTATAGCTCCGCGGTTCTCTGTATTTGCAGCTTTCACATTCGTTACGTAAATTATGCTCTGCTTATTGCTTGCTTGGCTATAATTAATTTTCTATGAGAGAATTTTCAATTCAGCTTGTTCTTCTATCTGTAAGCGTACATTGACTTATCAGGATAATTATATGTATTGCCTATGCATACATGCATCCACAAACATCCATAATATATATATATATATATATATATATATATATATATATATATATATATATATATATATATATATATATATATTATATATAATATATATGTATATATATACACACACATACACACACACACACACACACACACACATATATATATATATATATATATATATATATATATATATATATATAAATATATATATACATATATATATATATATATATATATATATATATATATATATAGAGAGAGAGAGAGAGAGAGAGAGAGAGAGAGAGAGAGAGAGAGAGAGAGGCCAGCAATTAAAAATGTAATTACTATTGACTCCACACACAATTATGCAGGGTACTTATGTCCGAGTAGGCAGTGAGAAGAATAAAAACGCTACAATAATGATACCCAAAAGTCGGATATATCAACAGCGAAGTGTCGTCATATGAGAAATTTCATAAACGCAGAAAACCTGCCTTCCCGTTTCGGCAAAAGAGGAAAGCAATAAAAAGCGGGCGGCAGGAAAATGGTTCATAATCAAATCAAGAAACTGACATTTTGTTGATTGTAATGATGTTAGACCACAGCTCAACACAGCGGATGGATGACATCTCTCTCCCCATAATGACTGAGAGAGACAGACATACAAACTCACGTACACACACACATACACCCAGACACACAAACAAAACGTCCATCAGTTTCAATAGCTTTCAACCCCTCGTAGGCGGATGGTGCCGTTATAGCGTTTGATATGAACTCTCCCGGAATATGCACTCCCCCAGTCATTGTTATACGTAAAATGATGACTTTCCTTGAATTATTTGCACTCCCCCAGTCATTATTATACATGTATTTCCCACTCCCTCACACCCGTTAATGCTATACAGTATTATGTACTCTCCATTCCATAGTTGCTGTCATACATAGGGTTTTAGAGTGCTTGGCATGGCATGGTTTGGCTTGGCTCTCCTTAGTTTGGCTTGGCTTGGCTAGGCTTGACTTTCCTTGGGTTGGCTTGGCTTGGATTGGCTTGGCTTTGGCTTGGCTTTGGCTTTCCTTGGCTTTACTTGGCTTGGCTTTGGCTTTCCTTGGCTTTCCTTGGCTTTCCTTGGCTTGGCTTTGGCTCTCCTTTTCTCGGTTTGCCTTGGCTTGGCTTGGTTTGGCTTGGCTTTGGCTTGGCTTGGCTTGGCTTGGCTTGGCTTGGCTTGGCTTGGCTTTGGCTCTCCTTGGCTTGGTTTAGCTTGGATTGGCTTAGTTTGGCTTGGCTCTCCTTGGCTTGGTTTGGCTTGGCTCTCCTTGGCTTGGTTTGGCTTGGCTTTGGCTTGGCTTTCCTTGGCTTGGCTTGGCTTGGCTTGGCTTGGCTTGGTTTGGCTTTGGCTTGGCTTGGTTTGGCTTTGGCTTTCCTTGGCTTGGTTTGGCTTTGGCTTGGCTTGGTTGGTTTGGCTTTGGCTTTCCTTGGCTTGGCTTGGCTTGGCTCGGCTTTGGCTTTCCTTGGCTTGGTTTCGCTTGGCTTTGGCTTGTAGATTTCTCGGCATACTTACAATTCACAGAGAAACTAGGAGAGTGCTTACTATACAGAGGGAGTGTTTATTGCACGTATAATATGGACTGGGGGATTGCAAATCATACGTTTTATAACGATTGAGGAGTTACTTTTAGACGTATGATAATGACTGGGGAGTCCAAATTCAAGGGAGTGCAAATTATGTGACACCAGCAGTGCACCTCACGTGGCGTACTGTGTAGGCATTACTTGAGGGTCTTTGCGGAGTCCCTTCGGCCCCTAGCTGCAACCTCTTTCATTCCTTCTATTGTACCTCATTCCATATTCTCTTTTTTCATCTGTCTTTCTACCTCCTCCTAATAAGTGTTTTAAAGTGCAACTGAAAGTTTGTCCTCCTGTTACATCTCTTAAACTTTCTTACCGTCAATTTCCGCTTCAGCGGTGAATAACTTTATACGTCCCAGCGCTCAGTCAGATGAACAATGATAGAAACTGCTGTATCTGCTATATATTAACGGTGACAATACTATCGTTAATCAACAAATTACAAAAAGTTTACTTGTGCGGAAATGCTTTCTCAATCTTAGGTTATAACACTGGAATTATTTCTGATTTTTATTGATATCTGCTTTTTGAGAAACCAAGTTTATAATTACATGAAGTACTTTTTTTTAGTGATGGCACCCTAACTAATGTAATCATTATCGTGGCACCTCTGCTTCATCATATCACATGAATATATATATATATATATATATATATATATATATATATATATATATATATATATATATATATATATATATATATATATATATATATATATATATATATATATATATATATATATATATATATATATATATATATATATATATATATAATATATATATATATATATATATATATATTAATATTATATATATATATATATATATAATATATATATATAGGCACATTGATGATAATTATAAGAAGACTTTGCAAACTTTTTTTTTTACTAATGTTCATTAAGATGATCTAGCAAAGACAAAATTCATGAGAATCTTGCGACATGCCTAGGCACCCAAATTGAGAATCACTGGATTAAAACATGAGATTCGCTGAATTTCGTCCCACCGTTGAGCTGCAAAATATTTTCTTGTACACTGTACACAAAAACAGACCAGGGCAAGCACTGGCACCCATAGGGTCATTCAACGCTAACCAAATAAAATATAAAAATGGTTGGGAGATGAACCCTTCTCTCTCTCTCTCTCTCTCTCTCTCTCTCTCTCTCTCTCTCTCTCTCTCTCTCTCTCTCTCTCTCTCTGCAATACAGCAAGGAAAATGTACAAACCAGCAGATTTTGTCCCCTGGGTTTACTGTTAATTCCATAAAATGATTCGTTCAAACCCCACCCACCTTAACTTAATTACAGTTTCCATATTTGATTACTGTAGCTGAAACAACGGTCAACCGGAAATAGCTCAACATTTTATTTTCATTTCAGGGGTTCCATTCCAACCAACGAACATAATTCTTAGGTAGGCTCATTAAAAACAGCAACCCCGACTAGAGATGAAGCTGAGAAGAAAGAGACTGTAAGTATACATAGCATTTACGAAAAATGAAGAGCAAAAACGTCAACTCAAGTCAGCACTTTCCTTAGGAACTATAAAACTAATTATTGGGAGGCGGTAAAAGAACAGTGTATTTGCAATAGAATATATCCTTTCATTTTCAATTACATAAGAAAATTGATTGCGATTTAGAGCCATTTTACTCATCGTGTCTAGAGGTTTAAAATGCTGAAACGGTTGTTATGAAAAGTACGGAGATAAATGATATCTTTATCTGAATAAAATCATGGGTAACTATGAATTTCTAAACAATACTGCAACTTGTTTGGAGATAACATGAATCTGTTGTTTCAGGAGAGATGAACGTCAGGAAATTCAAATATGAACATTAATATTGCAATAAAATCTATATACAAAAAAGGTAAACTGAAACATGTAATATACGAAAAGCATAGTTAAAGGAATGTAGATATGCTGTAAAGATGGAAGTAGATTCGTATACAAGATACATGAATGGGTAGATAAATTCATGTATAGTGAGACACAGATAGATTTATGTATAGTGAGACAATTGAAGAAATAAGATAACATCGAAAGCTTACAAGGTAAACTGGCAGTCCAGAAATCTATAATATGATAAATGAAGCTCGTAAGTAGAATTTTATTATAATCAAGCAAACAGGCAATTTTTTTTTTACACTTCAAGGTGAGCATGTCTTTTGGCATTCATTAAGTAAAAAGATCAGAGACAAAGCTTGAGCCTGTAATTAGAGTCAGACCGATGGCGCCATTTCATAAAATGAATTCCAAGAAATTTTAGACGCGTTTATAACAAACAAGCAAAAAATGCTCCAATGACTTCGGCGGAATCGAGTTTTCTGTGCAGCGTGTAATACTATATGAAACTCTCAACCACGGCCCATGAAACAATCATACGCGACCCGTGAAACTTAAAGCCACGGCAACATGGTGGCCATGTTTTTGGCATCTATACGAGCGGTGCCAGACGCATGATCATGGTTAATTTCAACCTTAAATAAAATCAAAATTACTGAGGCTAGAGGGCTGCAATATGGTATGTTTGATAATTGGAGGGTGGATGATCAACATACGAATTTGCAGCCCTCTAGCCTCATCAGTTTTTAAGAACTGAGGGTGGACATAAAAAGTGCGGAGGGACCGACAAATAGCCATCTCAATGGTTTTTCTCTTACAGAAAACTAAAAACTTCATGAGAGTTTCCAAAATGGATCAACTGTCAAGATGGATTTAATGGCTACTTTAAAACTGAAATACAAATATATTCTTATTTTGAGATATCTGGTTCTTTATTCATAAATAAATGTAGGTATGTGAACTGCACTTTTATATGCTTTGATGAGGACATGAATTAGACAGCAAGCTTTTAATTTACAGATATAACTTTATCTGAATTTCCTGCGTGTAATTAAGCAGGCACAACTCGCTTGATTAAAATGCAAGCTTGTCTGATTTTTCTGCATACAAGTATCCAAGCAAGCACAGGTACTCACTTGCTTTTATACGCAAAAATGTATGATTCAAAAGATTTAAAAGGATTTCTATGAAATATAAATATCAGTTGCTATGCAAGCTCACATATGTACATATTTCCAGGAACATACGAACAACGAATATACATTAAACATTTTAGTATATCTCTAAAAAACTCTATGAAAAAATATTCCGAGAATTATTTACCTTTGATATAAAAACAGAATTCCTTCTGTACGGGACATTGGAATAATCCTGGAAATCTTCCCGCCCGCAAATTCCTGAGATGTATGCTAGTATTGCACCAGCCCCGCTTTTTTTTTGCCATGCCCCTGCGTCAGGTTAGTTTAGGAGGTTACGTTGGGTTCAATTAAGTTAGCAAAGTAATTTGGATGTGGTAAACATAATGAGATTATTCTCAAGGAAATTCTGTGTTTAGTTTTTTAATTATGGAGTCCCGCTTTTTCCAGGGAATCCAGGAACCTACCCTGTTACATCTCAGGAAAATGCTTCTCGCCCATTTCCCAGCGGTTCCAGATTCAATATCAAATATTGGAAAAGTAATATAGAAAATGGACCGATCTCCCACATTCTCCATCTTCCAATGGCTGACAAACGCGAAGGGGCACAAAATAAATCACTCTTAAGAAAGTGTATCTAGTAAATGCTTTGTATAAGGATGCCTTCGCACATTTAATACGCGTCACAAACAGGTCGGCAACCCATCGCAAACAGGCTGGATAGAAGTCAGGGACTTATTTGTAGTTCTAACTATACTCTTTTTTTTTTCCATCTGTCCATCCGCCTGTGGTGTTCGCGTATGGTAACACTGCGTCCCGGGCTTTAAATAATTACGCTATGTGTAAGTTTTAGGTAAATAAATGGATATCTTGGTGTTTATTTGCAACTGAAAGTGTTTTAATAATTTACAGCATGCGAATTACACCGTTAATACTCGAAATAGGATATTGTTATTATTGTTGAATGTAAGCTGAATGTAACTATCTAAAGTCCGGGACGCAGTGTTACCATACGCAAACACCACAGGCTGCTGGACAGATGAAAAAAAAAACAGAGTATATATAGTGATTATATCTAGCAACTGCCAAAGGTTCGTTCTCGCAGGACGTTCGGTGACTTGTTTGCAATCATTTGCGATACGCTTACGAGATTGCTTTTATGGAATGTTTTACTACAGTGCGGGCGTATCATAAGAGCATATCTTATGACCCCATTCTTCATAAAAAGTACCATACAAATCCTATCGAAAAAAATGTATCTTACTATCTTTTCTATACGAGAGTACCTTGAAAATCCGTTGTATGAGCACAGCTTGTCAATCTCCTCTGTAAGACTATCTTACACAGGTTTCCCTCGAACCTGATACGCCTCTTGTTATTCCGCAGGAACAGGCTGTATCCGATAAGGTTGCTCAACGCCGAGCACTTTAAAAATGGATGATAATGTGTGTATATAAAGGTGCACGTCTCAGCCGCGGCATCATGCATAATAGGCCGACCCCCGCGTTCAATCTTGGTCTCCGGTAAAGGGACAAGGAAGTGAAAGTAGAAGGGAGAACTGCTTCCTTTAACTTGATGTATTTTATCGATTACTCTCTTTCGGGGTTTCTCTCGCTGAGATGTGATCTTAATGCGTCTGCATTTCTCGCTATATCATGATAATATTATGTCAACGGATGTCAATCGATATTAGTTACTATACGTCTATAAGTAGTTCCCCGTGAGCGCAAACAGTTTTCGGGCCTGCCTCTCTCTCTCTCTCTCTCTCTCTCTCTCTCTCTCTCTCTCTCTCTCTCTCTCTAAGTATGTTGAAATGTGAGTATAATCCAAAATGCAATAGTTAGTAAGTATATTTTCTAGTGCAAGTGAAATGAGAATACGTCCCCTTTAAAGGTTATTCTAGTCAACCCTCTGTACCATAAGACCTTAATAAATACCATTACGATCTTCGGAAAACGCAGGCACAGAGAGAGAGAGAGAGAGAGAGAGAGAGAGAGAGAGAGAGAGAGAGAGAGATGCCCACTGATCTGATGCTTCCTCTCTACCACGAGGTGGAAAAATAAAGCATTCTACTTTAGATAAACCAAGAGTCGGATAACAGTAAATGCCAAGAGAGGGAACATACTCTAACTTGTTGTTATGCACGAAAAAAAACAAAAAAACACCGGGTATAGATACATCGCTTTAAGATGAAAGATCACAGGACATGGAGGGGAGCTTTCTTTTTACCCTGAAAACCAAGACTTCTCCAAAAGGGTAAGATAAAAAAAAAAAGTTAAGTTTTATTTCTACTTCTTACGGAAAACCCAGTCACTTGATGTCTTCGTAATATTTTTTTATTATCACTTTATTGACTAAATATTACAACAGACTTACAAAGCTAGAAGGATAAAGTGATTGGTCTGAATACATCCCGCCCACAGCCGTCATTTGCTAAGATTAAGTATACATCATTAAGTAAAGCCACGAAGCATGATAATAGAATTTATTTAGCTTTCGAAGCGGCACGCTGCCTTCTTCCTTCAAATACAAAATTCATATACTGCACAGGAAGGGAGATGGTTTAACTTAATCTTGTATAAAGGGAAAATGCGCATATTACAATACTAAGTATACATAATTTTTCATATTGATATTCATGTATAGTATTTAAATGGAATAGGACATAGAATTTTGACCCAAGGTCAAGCACTGGGACCTGTTAGGTCATTCAGCGCTAATAGAGAAATTGATAGTAAAAAGCTTTTAAAGGTGTAACAGAAGGAAAACCCCACAGCTAGACCATGAAACAAGTGTTATAGGGACGCTGCAAAGAACCTTATGTAATGCTTACAGTGCACCGCCTGAGGTGCACTGACGGCACTATATAATCGGGCGCAATGTACTGCGTCATGGACCACTGTCACCGTGCCGAGCCCCTGAAAGCAGAGGTACCAGCAAAGGATAACTTAAAAATTAAATATTTCATTCAACCAATTGTTCCAAGTTTCACTTGTCAGTTTTAGAATTCGCTCTAGGAATATCTCATATCTCATACATGAATCTATTCATACGCATACATCTATTTACAGACAGACATACGCATAGAGAAAGGAGTGTGTGTGTTTGTGTGTGTGTGTGTGTGTGTGTGTATGTGTCTGTGTGTGTGTCTGTGTGTGTGTCACTGCAGCCAGTTCGTTCATCTTCTTGCAGATTTCGTCCCATTAGAAAAAAAATAAAATAGAAAAAGAAAATCTTTGTGCCACTTTTAGCCTAAGCTGGATCGACAAGGATATGGGGTTATCAACCTCAGCACAAAATCCTTCCTAAAAGCCAGAGGTTTAATGCTCTGCTTGAGTTGCCCTCCTTAAAGGGAAGAGGCTTGTATGTGTATGTATATGTATGTACAATTTAATATGTACACGCACACACACATATATATATATATATACATATATATATATATATATATATATATATATATATATATATATATATATATATATATATATATGAATGATCAAAGTCATTCTAGACAAAAAGAGGTTTGCATTTCTTTTACTTTTCAGTGCAACACAGAGAAATGAAATAGCTTACTACCATTCATTTCCGAGAATGAACAGCTCTCTCTCTCTCTCTCTCTCTCTCTCTCGCTGTCTCACTTTCTCTCTCTGTGTCGTATGTCTGTCTCTCAAAAGGATGGGGGCACTATAGCGCAATTGATTTGACAAAGTTTCTAAAGAAAGCTTTTGTTTCCATTGAAATGCAAACCTGTTAGAACTTTTTCTCTGTAATCTTTATAAAGCGGTGAGTATAATAGTAGGACGCGTCTTACATTGTATACAAATAATAATGACCACACATATCTTATTACACACCGAAATGCATACGGTTTTAACCTTGTATAAGATGAAATTAAAGGAAAAAACAATTTTCCCTTTCTCGTATCCTCTCATTCTGCCGAGAAGGTAGAATTAAATAAAAACGAACATCCTCTATGATATGCACATATAATATATATGACGTTTTCAAAACGAAAACATATAGTTTTTTTTGCAACTATGATTAAACAAGTAAAAAATTCGTCGGTCTGTACCGAGCAAAATGCACAACTCTCAGCAACGGCCCATGAAACCTTTAGCCGTGGCCTATGAAACTTTCAACCATGGCCCGTGTTGTTGGCACCTATAGTGGTGCCAGATGCACGATCAATACTAACTTTAGCCTTAAATAAAAAAAAAAAAAAACTATTGAGGCTAGAGGGTTGTAATTTGGGATGTTTGATGATTGAAGGGTGGATGATCAACACACCAATTTGCAGCCCTCTAGCCTCAGTAGATTTTAAGATCTGAGGGCGGACAGAAAGAATAGCATTCTCAATAGTTTTCTTTCACAGAAAACTAAATTTCCACTGCATGTCACGCTTCCTTTGATCCATTTAAGCATCAGATATATAAATCTCACAAAGTTTCCCTTTCGCGTATTGATACCAAGAACCTGACTGCATTGTACGTCATTGGTATCCAATAATACATACTGTATTGTCATTGTCGGATAGGAAATTTTAAAGAATCTCCTAATTACAAAATTGAAACATTGCAGCCCTGGGAAGATGAATGCCATAATTGACACAAACTAAGAATTTGAACCTCAATAAAGAAACTTTAAGAAAACTTCTACTGAAAGAATATTTTTAACTACCCATCGATTATAAGAATATGTACAAGGAATGTCGATGCTTCATTTCAACTGAATAAATGAAAAAAAAAAAAAAAACATATCTGATCAAACGAAAAGAAAATACACTTTAAAATCTTCTGTGCTTTGCTTTTTTCAAGTATTTTTTTTTCTCTCTTTCTTTATTTTCCTCTCCTCAGCCGTTCGTTTCCTGACAAGAAAGCAATTCAAGACCTTGAAATGCCTCTCTCTCTCTCTCTCTCTCTCTCTCTCTCTCTCTCTCTCTCTCTCTCTCTCTTCTCTCTCATCTATTTTTGGCCAGGGTCTTGACCTTTCTTAGTTTCCACAAATGAATCAATATCGAGACCTTGCGAACCCTTTTTTCAGCAATGCAGTAAGAAATGCTCTCTCTCTCTCTCTCTCTCTCTCTCTCTCTCATCGATCTCCAGACGGGGCCCTGACCTATCTCAGTTTTCTGAAATTAATAATCAACATTAGGACCTCAAAATCGTTTCTTCGTCACAGCAACGAGAGAGGTTTCTTTCTTTTGCTGTTTCTACCTGGCAGGAAATTTGAAACGAACCTCCTCGCTTGTAATGTGCATGATCATACCTATTAATGGCCTAGTTCATGTGCATGGTCATTCATGTTCTGTGCTGATATATGGTCTGTACTTTTATGTAGTGTATATATATATAGATATAATATATATATATATATATTATATATATATATATATATATATGACATATATCAGCACAAAACATGAACGAACATATATATATATATATATATATATATATATATATATATATATATATATATATATATATATATATAGATACGTATATATATATATATATATATATATATATATATATATATATATAATAATATATATATATATAAATAGTGGACCATACACAAAAATCTAAAATTCGCCTGCATATTTTTTTTTATTCTGAATTATACTGAATACTAGAATCAAGACTGAATTAGTGTTCAATTGTGTAAGCTAAATGAAATATGTACCAAGGCAAAGTAAGCTGTGTATTAAGCGGGCTTCTGCTATAAAAATATAACTTAGGTAACATATGTATGTTCTCAAACATGTCATCTTACTATACACAGAAGTCCAAGCGCCACAAGATAAGGAAAGCGTTAAATTAATAACATACAACAGGAAATATACTTGGTCTTATTGCGTGAGCATTTATGAACAGTCCAATATACTTTTCTACGTAAGTATTTATCGACGGTGTCTATCCTTTTTCAACCTGTTATTTATTACGATTATTTCTTTTACTTAGGAAGCAGACCCTCTCTCATGCATACTTTATTAAAAGTAATGGCTGCTTCAGCAGCGTTACGCTTGTAGAGATTCTTCTCTATTTTCCGAATTGCAGCTTTTTCCGTGCTACTTTTGCTTTTTGTTCATTGCTTAAACTTTTTTCTGGTTAATTTATGATGAATTACTTTTCGTAACTTTGTGTCTAGATGATAAACGTTATAAATATGGTTGAATATACTGAAGAAGTTCCTTCTGAATAACCTGAAGAAAGTTTAGCCATTTGCCATCATTTGGGTGCCACTGCTGGAGGTGATTTGGAAAAAAAAAAAATAGTTTATGACTGATGACTTCTGCATCGAAGAGCTGAACTAGCTTCGGAATTTTGCTCTTTTAAGCTTTCTCAACAAAATCAAATATTGTGGCTTTGCTGGCCGTTATAGTGAGCTGGATTGACCGCTCACTTTTGGAGAATAAGTAATAAACGTATTACTTTTGTTATCTGATGTATGCACCTAGTGACCGTAAAATGGCATATTAATTGTAGCTTTGAACGCCTTAGATACATACATACACACATGTATGCATGTATACATATATATATATATATATATATATATATATATATATATATATATATATATATATACATATATATATATATGTATATATATATAATATACTATATATGTAATTAAATATTATATATATATATATATTATATATTATATATATATATATATATATATGTGTGTGTGTGTGTGTGTGTGTGTCCTGTATGTATGCATGCATGTGTGTATATAGGACGTTCAAAGCTAAAATAAATAGGTCATATTTACGGCAGTCAATGATAAGCAAGGATTTCACGAAATCCCAGGGAATTCGTCAAATCACATATTTCACGAAAAAAAATCCCTGGTTTCACAATCCTACTTTAACATATACATTTTAGATAATAAAAAAGCAAAATGTTTTTCCACCTATTCTCCACCAGTGAACCCTCAACGTCGCTAGCTAAGAGGATCGGTAAACGCCGGAGAAATCTGGTTTTGGTGAGACTTCTTCAAATGGCAAACCTGCGATCCCGGTTCCGGTATTCGATGCCGGAAACCATCAAATCTTCCCCCCTCCCCCGCCCCCACCACAATGACTTCCAGATAGCGGCACTGACATGATGGCTAAACTCTCTCTAGGTTTCCCGAAAGAACTCCGTAGACATCGAGGAAACTTGTAGTTTCCCTACATCTTCTTCAGTATATATGCAGCCATATTTACTACTTATATTATCTTTCATCGGTTGTGGATTAATCAAATCTTTACGTAATACGAATTTAGGGTCCTGATCGGTGATGGAACTCTCATTCTTAATTAGGCAGTGATCAAGAAAAAGTTGGTCCCTTTATGAATACATTATAAAATGTATGTTCACATAAAAGGTTTGTATGCTTAACTATGCATATCTATGTATCTTATGATTTTAAATTAAGAAATGATAAAGAAAAAGTTCATTCCGTTATGAATACATAATAAAATGTATGTTCATAGAGAAGGTTTGAATGCTTGCCTATGAATATTTATGTATCTTATGATTCCTAATTAAGCAATGGTCCGGAAAAAGTTGATCCCATTATGATTACGTCATAAAATGTATATTCACATAGATTTGCATGCTTGCCTATGAATAGCTATGTATCTTATGATTCTTAATTAGCAAGTGTTCAAGAAAAAGTTTCTCCTTTCATGAATACCACATAAAATGTCTGTTTACGCAGAAGATTAGTTTACTTAACGATGTCTGTCTACGAGTTTGTGCGTACGTGTTCGCGTATCATGTACGCACAGAATATACAAAAATCGTGATGATAAAAAAACACGGTGAATAAATGATCGATTCACCTAAATAACCGACAGAAACAGATAAGGAGACAACTCCGAAGCTAACAAGGAAATTGGACGCGTTCATTAGAGACGTTAAGAAGTTAAGAGAAGTCGACATGAGGTAATACACTGGAAGAGATAGTTCCCGTTGCCCTAATCATGAGCTCAAAGTGATATCAAACTGAAACTCATTATCTTTAACGACTTCCATATATGACTAACGTCTCTATCTCCTTATCGAAGTAATGAGATCATTAAACCTCGCGTCAAGCGATTAGGCGCTGAAAGGGATATATATATATATATATATATATATATATATATATATATATATATATAATATATATATATATATATATATATGACTGGTAAAAATGTTCTGTAACAACAGAATTCCATCTAATAAAAGGAGCCCATAAAAAAACACCAAAACAATATAGAGAAAAAAAAAAGTACTAATTTATTTCAGTAGAACTGCTGTCTCCCACCTACTTGCTATACGTATAAAATTATAAAATTTAAATTAAATAAATTAATTAATATTTACATATTTGTATATAAAAATTTACACACACATACACACACACACACACACACACACACACACACACACACACACACACTATATATATATATATATATATATATATATATATATATATATATACATTCTTAAGTTACTTGTTCTGTTTTTCCATTAAATTCCAATAGAAATACGAACACTTTCTTGCTCCGGATTTTAATGCTGGTGTTCTTATGCTTCCAGAGAAATCATGTATATATATATATATATATATATATATATATATATATATATACTATATACATACATCATATATAAATAAATATAAATAATTATATTCACATATATTTGTATATCAAAATTTACACACACACACACACACATAATATATATTTGTATATAAAATTTATACATATATATACACAACACACACACACACACATATATATATATATATATATATATATTATATATATATATATATATATATATATATATATATATATATATTATATATATATAAATGTGTGTGTGTATAGATACTTATACTTCTAGCCTTAACAGGCAAACTCAAAAGTAAACTGTAAACACCCACGGCCTTCAAGCAAACAAGTCCCGCACTCTTCACATAAATAAACATGTACAAGCCCTCCTCAACAAACAAACAAACAGAGATAGGCACGCGTCAGTTTCCTCTTCTGGGGGCATACGCCAACGACTGCCTCCAGACTGACAGGTATGCAACTCATACTAATTAACCAGCTTCGTAGAACACAGTTAGAAATCATGTCTCGAGGTGCTGTGAATCTTGAAGGAGGTTATCAACAAACGGAATAAATAAATGGAAAAAGAAAAATAAAGGTACCGAACTGGAATATAAGAGTAAATATGAAACCACTGTTTACATAAAATAGGAGGGAAAGGTCGATCAAATAATTAAATAAATATGAAGATTTTATGGAAGAAATGGAGACGTCGAATAAATAAATATTAGGAGGAAATATGTAACGATAAAATCAATGAACGGAAATACAAGACCTTCATCGAAGCAATCGATTGAGAAAAACCACGTAATAAATTAAAATTAAATCAGTCTAATTTAGACTACGCGCTAAACAAAGTTCGACGTTTTCGCGATCGTTTTAAATACTTGTAAATTAGGCCAGTGACCTCTAATCAAGTTTGACTTTCAAGTGAAGAAGACAGGAAACGATTTTTTATAATGACATTTCCTTTGCAGTGAAGAATATGTTCCCAGAGCGAGGAGAAGCCATCATGGAAATCTACGTGCAGTGGGAATCCCGAATGAATTTTTTTTTTCTTTCACAGTACGTCGTTTCATTCGTGAAATGAATGAAACGGCGTGCGGAGGGAAGGGGGAAGGGGAGGGGAAGGAGAAGGGAATATCAAGAGAAACCGAAAAAACAATCCTACTTGAAAAAACTAAAGCATTTAGTAAATTGAAATAGTCAATGGGGAAAGAGTGAATAAAACAGCATGCTTGAAAAAAAAAATGAGCTGAAGAGTTTTTTTTTATCTAGTGGTGGCCTCAACATGGCCCATAAAACTCGTAGCCGCGGCCCATGAAACTAAGACACGATCCGGTGGTGGCCTATGTTGTTGGTACCTATAGCGCTGCCAGAAGTAAGATTATGGCTAACTTTAACCTTAAATGAAGTAAAATCTACTGAGGCTAGAGTGCTGCAATTTGGTATGCTTAATGATTGGAGGGTGGATGATCGACATACCAATATGAAGCCCTCTAGCCTCCGTAGTTTTTAAGACCTGAGGGCGGAAAGATTAAGTGCGGACGGACTGACAAGGCCGGCACAATCGTTTTCTTTTACAGAAAACGAAAATCAGGAGAGCCTGAATAAAATACAGCGCGCGGCAGAGAAGCCTCGACAGAGTTAATGATAAAGATGACTGTGTGTGTATGTGTGCGTGTGAACGTGGAATATAGGGGAGAGAGAGAAAAGTGGGGGTGGGGGGAATGGTGGGAGTTACCAAGGCTTTCCTCCAACTAAACAGCAATGAATAAATGTCATCGCATCATATGCATATAAAATAGGATGGTCGAATCGTTCGCAACACCCTCGTAATAAGAGCAATGATGAGGTCATGTCTACGTATGGTTCTCGGCTCTGACAGAGAGAAGAAAAAGTGGAAAGAGGTTCTAGTCGATGACGTCATGTGACGTCACGGCCTACTGGAACTGGAATGTCGCTCTTGTCGACATCTCAACTTGAATTCCGTAGCCAGCTATGGAATGCTGTCTGGCAGAAGGCAGCAACATATGCTAGGTAACCACGATAATAAAGTTTACAAATTACCGAGATGTACCACCCATCGAAAAAAGAACGAAAATAGAGGAGGAAATAGTGAGATTAAGAACATCATGGGAAATTGCCACATGAATATCAGCCTCTCTCCGCAATCCTTCTATGAAATAACACTGCAGTTTGAGGCTATATTCTGCTGGAAATCAAACGTGGATTGAATTGAATTGAAAATAGAATTTAAAACCAAAAGGTCACTCAGTGCTTTAGCGGAAATTGACAGTAGAAAGGTTTGAAAGGTGTGACAAGAGGAAATCCTCAAAGCAGTTGCACTGTGAATCAATTGTTAGGAGAGGCTGCAAAAGTGAGATGGAATAAAGAGAATATAAAAGGAGGTACAGCAAAAGGGAAGAAAGGGGTTGCAGCTAGGGACCGAAGGCACGCTGCAAAGAACCTTAAGTAATGCCTACAGCGCACCGTATGAGGTGCACTGACGGCACTAAGCCCCTAAGGTAATCAAACGTGTATTGTTACCTGAGGTAGCATAAACAGTGAGCGCACTAGGATTCCATCCTTCTAAGAAAAGTACGATAAATGCGCATTTAAATCCCACCAAAAGTCGACAGGATTTCATTCTTTCAATAGAGAACGTGCTGTAATATTTCAGATTTTGTAGCTATGTAGGACATAAGATTCTTACATGTGACCCAATTTTGTAGCGGTAAGTAAGGCGCTTTAATAAATGTGCTGTATGAACATAAAACAATACGCACTAACATATGTTCCGAATAAAAATAGAGAATTTTGCTTTATGATTTTGTTCGAAACAAATAAATAATGTACGTATATTAATTAAAGTAAAATGAAAGTATATACCTCCAAATATCGGTTCGGAATTAAGGACAGCAATCGTTTATTGAAGTTTCAATTCGGAGATCTCCTCCTTCAATGCAACTCCTGAGCCTCGCGAAAGTTTTGGGACAACGAAGCTGAAAGCTTCCAGCCAATGAATGAGACCCACAGCGAAAGTAATTTCCAGCCAAATAAAAGGAAAACGGAGCGGAGGTAATTCCTCCCGGTATCGCTTGAAAACTAAAAGGAGGCGGATTCAAGACAAAAGAACGGCGCACCGCGCGAGGATATTAAAACATCTCCCAGCTATACCCTGGAGGGATGAGACACTCGGAAGCCATGAACGGAAATCGAAATGCTTCGGCAACATATTGTCGTTTGAAAGAGAGATAGAGTAACAGTGACTTACGTCAAAGAACAACAGTTGTTTTTATTTTTGCAAAAGCTAAGAGAGAGAGAGACAGAGAGAAGGTACACGTCATTCAAGTCGAAGAACAACAGTGGTCTTTTGGAAGAGAGAGAGAGAGAGAGAGAGAGAGAGAGAGAGAGAGAGAGAGAGAGAGAGAGAGAGAGAGCAAGTCATTCAAGTTAAAGAACAACAGTAGTTTTATGGAAAAGGTAAGAGAGACAGAGAGAGAGAAGTCATTTAAGTCAAAGAACAACAGTCGTTTTTTGGAAAAGATATGAGAGAGAGAGAGAGAGAGAGAGAGAGAGAGAGAGAGAGAGAGAGAGAGAGTTTGTAGACTGATATATTTTTCTTCGCTGCACTCAATGCCAAGCAATTTTTCACTCTGCCGTGAGAAATATCCATTTCAATGTTTGTTTTTCCTACAGTTCAAAGCACGGATTAAAAATATAGAAGGCAAAATTGACTGAAAATAAGAATACAAATCATTGGGCAGAGCCTTAACGCCAATTACTTCTCTATGAGATTTTTATTTCAGAGCTATTTCCAGAATTAACCAGAGTCCTGTTCAAGCTGACTTAAAAATAGAAACATTTTTTCTTACCGGTTTCTGGGTCGTTCACAATAATATTATTTTAATGTCATTAAAATATAGAATGTTTTCTATTTATTTGCAGTATGAAAAACTTCTAAAATCATTACGCTAAGCTCGAACTTCGATCAGCCAAATCCGCTTACAAAAACGAATCAGCTTTTAAGCCTGACTGGACGAGGCAGCTGCTGTTTCCATGTTTTGTCGAAGAAAGAGGAGGTACCTGCCGCTTTGGTTTCACATTGTTCCTGCAGTAAACTTTATGTGTATATATTATATATATATATATATATATATATATATATATATATATATATATATCATATATATATATATATATATACATATATATATATATATATATATATATATATATATATATATATATATATATATATATAGTATATATATACTATATATATATATATATATATATATATATATATAAATATATACTATATATATATATATATATATATATATATATATATATATGTAGTGTGTGTGTTAGTGTGCATATATAAGGTTTGTTTGTTTGTATGGTGTTTTTGCGTTGCATGGAACCATTGGTTATTCAACAACGGGAGCATATATAAGGAGTTCCACAATTTTATGGTAAGCATTATGTAAACAGTAGGTTTCTCTGCCAGAAATAAACAGCATTAGCCTCGCCGCGACTGAGGGAGACGTAGACAAGACTGACTTGACTACCACCCCACTCTCCACTCTCCACATGCCTTTTCGCGTTTCACTTTCTTCCACTTTCACCCGTCGGCTTCTAAGGACGGCTGGACATCACGAAACTCTTCGTATGCCTCCATCTCGTTAGTGGGGTCGTGCGCGCGGATGTTTGTGTGTGTGGCTGTGTGTTTGTGTTACACGTTACAGTAAAAATGTGAAATCCTTGGGGAATTTGCGAAATGACCGATTAGCGTAGGAACATCTGATCCTCCAGGGCTAATACTAAACACGCCGAAACAGCGATTCATCTTATTTCGCCGTGTTTAGTACTACTATTTTTTTTTTCATAGTCACCCGGGGGGTGGGGGGAGGGCAAATGTGTTTCGCCGTTTTAATATTAGCCCTTGGTTGATCAAATGCACTTAGAAAACATTTGATACCCAAGGGGTAGTACTTAACACCGCGAAATACATTTGGCGCTCCTTGTGGCTAGTACTAAACATGGAGAAAATGTGTAGGCGAATCACTGTTTCACTGTTTAGTAATAGCTCCTTAACGATCAAATGTTCCTAAGCGAGTTTGTCCTTTCACAAATTCTTTAGGGATTTTGTGTAATCCATGATTTCACATATTTACTATAACGTATACATATACTTATGGATGTGGGTATGAGTTAGCATATTTTACGTAATCTTTGTCTCCTAAGTGGTACTAAAATACATTTCCTGAACAGTACAAGTACTTGCCTATCCATGATCGTTTGCGGGTATGTTTATAAATACATTACGCTTGTCAGTATGAACATGCCTATCAGTCAGAGCAAAGCCACTTGTCGTCTGAAAGCATATTCTTATAACACACTTATACAGTACATTGCTTATCCCATACACTGCCTTCAGCACAGCCAGGGGACATTATGAATTTTTGCGTATGCCTTTTGGTTTACGTTGTGCTCCTATAACTTTTACTCGTATGATAAACGTCGTGTTTGGAGACTTGTTGGGAGATATCCTACATGCCTACATGGATGACTTAGAATCTTTTTCAACACATTAGAAGAGCATTTACGTAAATTGGAGTTAGTGTTACAAGATTAGGCAGCATAATTTAAGGGTAAAGATAAGTAAGTGTGAATTTTTTAAAACCAGAACTAGTCTATCTAGGTTTCACGGTTTCTAGTGAAGGTCTTAAAGTCGTACACGATAAGGTGTCGGCTATCCGTAACTTTCCGATACCTACTAACGTCAAGGGAATACAGCAATTTTTAGGATGCAGCGGTTACTATCGCCGCTTCATCCGCAACTACTCAATCATAGCCGCTCCCCTAACCGATCTTATAAAAAAGGGCGTAGATTTCGTATGGTCTGAAAGTCATCAACAGGCGTTCGATAAATTGAAAGATGAACTGTGGTAGTTCTTCCTATCTTGAAATTTCCTGACTTCGGTAAGGAATTTTTCATAGCAACAGACGCCTCAGACCTAGGAGTAGGTGGGGTATTGCTTCAACAATATGATAGACAGTTTTTCCCTATAGCTTTTATTCACGTAAACTGAGACCTTCCGAAAGTAAATATGCAGTTAATAGACAAGGAAGGGCTCGCTATTGTTAATTCACTCGTGCACTTTAAATTCATAATATACGGTTATCCCGTCAAGGTTCTCACTGATCATAAGCCCCTAACCGACTTCTTTAAAGGCTTTAGTCACAGCCCCAAGCGAACTCGGTGGCACATGATCATTCAGGACTTTGGCGCGAGGATCGGGTATTTTCCTGGGAAAGCAAAATATCATTGCTGACGCATTATCACGCAACCCCTCTTCATCTTGTACCGAGCCATTAGCTGAATTAATAGATATCTCAACCTCCATGCCCGTTGTTAAAACTATATCTGAACAGGAAGATCTGGGCTGGAGTGCTGAACTATTACAGACGGAACAAAGAAAAGATCCGCAAATAGAAAAAATCATCATTGCGTTAAACGGAAATCCGAAGGAAAAAAAGAATACCTAAAGTATAAGCAGCAGAATTATATCCTAGGAGGGAATATCCTGTGTAGATCCGTGACGAGGAAAACCCGCAACACACCGCAGTTGAATAACAACCAGGTGGTGGTGCCTATCTCACTCATACCCACTGTCTTAAGTGGTTGCATGAAAATCCACTGCATGGACACCCGGGTTATACCTTGATGTCACAGAAAGCCAATAATCCTTATTTTATTGGCATACGATGCTTACAGATATAAAAAACACATAGCAAATTGTCGCACTTGTCAAGAATACAAGGGCACACGAAGACACCTGTCAGCCTAGGGGCTACCCCGTGCCAAATCAACCCTTTGAAAGAGTACATTTAGATTTATTAACAGGATTTTACGAGTCAGACAGAGGAAATAAGCACCTCCTAGTAATTATAGACGCTTTGACTCGATATACAGAACTTATAGCGCTTAACTTTATCCCTTTTACGGTAATAAATTCAATTACAGGATGAATAATGGTTCCTGGATCCGTTATGATAAGGCCGGATTCGACGTCGTGTGTCCGGGACACATCCACCGCCCATGCCCCTATCTTCGTAGCAGCCGATGGTTGTACGGGGACATCTACAAACTATACCGTCAGAGGGGTCAACACGATAATACGTGAGAAGGCGTATTTCGCGAACTACACGTGGGCTACCACAATCATCCCATCACTACCTCTCCCATACAACGCGCGAGTAGCTCATCGTCTGACGCAACTGGCTGAGATGACCCACGCGTCATCGACTTATGCAGGTGGAGAAAATCTTCGCTACTACATTCTGCTAGCCGTGTTCAGCGTGACGGCCATATTGGTTATCGCCGTCAACATCTTTGCTTGGCGTAGGCTAAGGAGTAAACAGAAGGATCTCCAAGGGAACGTACTGGCCCGTCTAGATGACGTACCCGTTAAACTCAAGTCGTTTGCGTTTAGGGCCGCCTGAACTTGGCCACTTCAGTTCGTGCCTAGGGAATTGTCTGGAATTGTGTTGTGTGTGAAAAGCGGTCCGTATGCTGGCAAAAATGTAGGACAAGAATGACTCACGCCTTTGCATTTGAACAGTTAAAGTATCTCCAGGGCGCCTAATAAAGCATTATAGCCCAATATTATACATTATATATTCCTAAAGGTATTTTTCGGGCACCTAATAAAATATCAGCCCTATATATTGAATTTCTGCAGAATTACATTGTTATACCATTGTACAATTATATTTATCTATTACAAAGAGTGTCAAGTACTCTTTAACAATTATCCATGATCATGCTATAATCATTATTTAGTAACCATTATTCTTAATCAGGTTACCTGTTATCATATTAATCATGTATACATGTTTTGATTTTACCTTTTTATTATTTTTGGGTACATAATCATTATTATTACCAAACATGGATCTATATTTTCCATGCATTTTATCTTTGTTTATGAATATGTCAACAAGGGTATGTAACAGAACCTTTTTATGCATTTCATCACTTAGTATGTTACGAGCACGCTCCTATGGACAATGTTTAAAGTAATTTTTTTTGTTATTCAAGGCTTGAATAGGTAGCAGTCCGAGCCTAATGTAATAATTACATTATTATATAATTTACAAGATCTGTAAATATAAACCAATGACCTGGGGTCATGGCATAGGAGGGTTCTACGTGACCAAAGCAGACCTAGATTACGCTATGCGCTGTCTGCAGTAGCCTGATCTAGCTCACAGCTTTGTCAACATTTTTATGTTATGATAACTTTGCACAAGACATTCCATTTCACCAGACACGGCCATACTCCGAGGATTTCCAGACACCATTTCCCAAGAAGCAGGCCACCAATCCTGACTGACACCAGGTCCCTATTTGCTGCTAGGTTAACAGGGGCTATGGGTATGCGAAACTAGCCCAAACGTTTCTCCTCGCCCTGTTCATAGTCCTATTTACATGGATAAATGAAGTACATACATACACATATGTAATAATATACAATATATATGTTATATATATACATATATAATATATATATATATATATTATATATATAAATTTCTTTATTACAGGTAATAACATGATTAAAATAGAAACAGAGTATATGGCAGGAAGGAAAGTAGACCGACAGAAAGCAAGTTATTTTGTCTTTACTCTAAGGCATTTTCATCCATACTCTGCTTGAAAATGCCACAGTGAAAGCCATAAATCCTGCAGTTCGTAGTACGCAGGATATTGAACAAAATGGTGCATTACATTTCTCCTTGGCTTGTTTATACTGTAAGAGACAAACTTCACCGTTCAACATCCCACGCTGAATCAAAGCGCAATCGAACATTCAGAAAGACCGATAATAAATGATGATTCATGAGTGGTTTTACTTAGTCTCTCTCTCTCTCTCTCAGCACGACACGCAGATGCAGAGTTTACTGTATAATCTTATTTACGCTCATGCACGCACGGATTGTATAAGAATATATGTAATAAGACATATTCTCAGTCATGCAAACGTCAAACACACAAGCACACGCGCACACACACACACACACACACACACATATATATATATATATATATATATATATATATAAATATCTATATATAATATATATTAATATAAATTATATATTCTATGTATGTTATATATGCGTCACTAACAGACTGACTCATGATGTACAAGTATTTCTAACACTTGTAACTCAACCAATTCTCTATTTATGCCTGTGTTTACATCTAGATTCAGTCAACTAACATTGGATAGGCAAATCCACAAACACAAATTAAGGAATGCCCCGAAATTCCTTCGCAAACTCTCAGCCGCGGCCCATGAAACTTTCAGCCACGGACCGGTGGTGGCCTGTGTTGTTGCAATCCTTGCTAACTTTAATCTTAAATAATATAAAAACTACTGAGGCCTGAGGGCTGCAGTTAGGTATGTTTATGATGGACTGGAGGAAGGAGGATCAACATACCAATTTGCAGCCCTCTAGCCTCAGTAGTTTATAAGATCTGAGAGCGGACAGTAAACGTGCGGACACACATACAAATAGCCATCTGAGTAGTTCACTATTTACAGAAAACTAAAACGGGCTCTGCACATGATGGCTTACACAGCATATGCAAAGAATTTGTCCTTTTTGAGTTATGCAGACTCTTGTCACGACCGACACCCACCGGCCGCCTCGTTTGCGAGATGCATCTGCTTCTGCTAAGCCGAGAAAGCTTGTCACGCCCACATACTCACTCGTTTTTGACCTTTCAAACAAGGTCTTTCAAAGACGCGTAGGAATTCGTCGAAGGAAACTTTGAACTCACTACTCATACGTAATGCAAAAAGAATTTTTAAATACAAACTCTACGAGAGAGAGAGAGAGAGAGAGAGAGGAGAGAGAGAGAGAGAGAGAGAGATAAATCACACAGCATCCTGGACAATGACAAAACCAAAACAACATTATTGACACTTGAATGAAGACTGCATCGGTTGTGATGCGAGAAGGAATGTATTGTATTCCCAAAGGTCAAAGGTCATCCGTTATCTAAATAGCAGCGAATATATGAAAGGTTACACAGAAGCATCAGTTAAACTCATGCAGGTTAACTTTCCCAATACGTCATTCGATATTATCGTTATGTGCGCCTCACGCGGCGCACTGTAGGCAATACTTGAGGCTCTTCGCAAAGTCCCCTTGGTCCTTAGCTGCAACCACTTTCGTTCCTTTTACTGTACGTCCATTCATATTCTCTTTCTTTCATCCTGCTATCCACCCTCTCCTAACAATGGTTTCATTGTGTAACTTCGACGTTTTCCTCCTGTTACACCTTTCAAACCTTTCTACTCTCAATTTCCCTTTCAGCGCTGAATGGTCTCATACGTCCCAGCGCTAAGCCTTTCGCCTCAATTCTAAATTCCGACATATTCCAATATTACCGGAATGTCACAGAAGGTTATGTGGAAGCAGTCTTTATTTCTGATATTTATCTCGAATAATTCATTTCTCAATTACCGTTTTTTGCAGGATTCACCAGAGTTACGCAAAATGAAGAAAGATAACGGAGAAATTCACCTAGAAGTGCTACATTCACCTCTGCCTTTCGCTCATCTTCACCAACTTTCTCTCCGTCTGGTTGTTCACTTTCTCTCACCTGATGCCGGTGGCTTTCGTCATTATAGCATCAGCGTCCTTTGAAAAGGCAGTCAGTCAAAATGGCCATCTACCTTTGCAAACATCACAAGCTGTAAACAAACAAAAGAGAACTGAGAACGGTCCATTTTCTGTACACTCGAGGCGGACCTGAATTCGTTGCCGATGAAGGTTCACCACGAAAAGAAAGCTAGACTCATTAGTGTGTCTGGAGTTACGAATGCTTAGGTCATTGACCCAGTGACCTCCAGTCTGTCATAACGTGATGTCGCATTATTATTTCGCGTTATGCAGTGTAAGCAATTTAGTATTTTAGCATCATGTTGATAATATTATGTTATTGACCGTTCATGGAAGTTGTTGGTTGATTATTTTTATAAAATCAAACATTAACTCCTGGAAAACAATTCGAAAACAAAAAAAATAATCAGCTGCTAAAAAAATCTTTAATGGTTTCTTGAGATAGCTTTAAAAAAGCTTATCATATATATATATATATATATATATATATATATTATATATATAGATCCTAAAAAAAATTCTAAACTAAATTCAGGCCATTGCAGAAACTTAACGAGCAAAGGAAACGGTTTCAAAATTTTCCCATCCCAAGCGGAAAAACTAAAACAGAAATAAACAATGCAAAATCTCAGCTCTCCTGCAGCAGTGGCGAAACCCCTCCACAATGGCCTATCGTAGAGGTAATGCGTGAAAAATCCCCTTCTGAGAGCAACATCAACGCAGCGATAGAGGCCATGAATCCTTCGTAATCTCGCAAAAAAAAAAAAAGATATTCATGGCAAGAATCATTCTCCCGCCTTCTTGATGACGATCGTACTTGGCAATTCACAGAAGTAATGTCCCAGTAAAACTTCCTAATGGAATGCCTGCAATTACCTTTGATGGCGCCAGAGGATTTGGAATATTGCTTTTCGATATTCAGGGGAAAGTGTGTACAGCTGAGGGGAAATCCGATATCCAGGGGAAAGCGAAAGAGGGTAAACGGGAGATAATTCCGATATTCGCAGAGAAGAGGATAAAACGATAGATTACTCCGACAGTCGAAGAAAAGATGGTGAAAAGAAAATATTTATAGTTTCAAGGGAAAAAGCGGCTGTTGGTTTGAAGAGTTTAAAGGTCCATCTCAGGCTCCTCGTCCCCTTCCTCACCTTACCACATTTTTGGGTCGCCTTCGAGCAAGGACTTGTGCTGTCGCAAAGAAAACTTAGTGTAAAACAACCTTCACTAGAAATAATGAATAAAAATCAGGGGAACACAATTCTCTGGCTAATTTGCTCAAATGTGTAAGAGTTTAAAATGAAGAGAGAGAGAGAGAGAGAGAGAGAGAGTTTAAGATTATGTATAAATGAACACATCTTGACAGTAACGATATTGCTAATGTTAATATAATGTAGATATTAATGATAACAAAGTTCATTCAAAACTGTCATAAATAATAAATAATAATAACAGTCCCCAACAGTATAATCAATTACAGGGTCATGTAAACGTACAGATAACATAAAAATACTGAAAGCGTTGACGATTGAAGAACGTGAATACAGGTAATTTACACAGTGTATAAATGAATGAACATAGAGATGCGGAAAGGCTTCGACTTTAATAAGATTCATTTAACTGTAATAGACACAATGCCTTCTTAAGTTTTCGAATTCTTCGCGCTTTTTTGGATACGCGTGTCACTACAAAGCCTTGAGATCGAATTGCAAGAATATGATGAAATTATGGTTCGTTTCCCGCTACAGGACATCAATATTTCTTCATATTTCTTGCGCTTGGATCTCAAGGTTTTGTAGTGACAAGCGTATCCATAAAAAGCGCGTGGAATTCGAAAAGTTGCAAGGGTGTTGTGGCTATTACAATTACATATGTATCTGGTATAAAGTGACCAGTAGATTCTACGCAATAGGACATGTTTAGAAAGGCATCGTCTGGAGAACGGAAGAGTTGTTGCATAAAGGCTGCAATGTTATTAGTTGCACTGAACGAGTACCCAGCGAGGTATCAATGCCGATAAAATAAAAAAAACGATGAACCTGCAGGACTTCGATAAGAAAATGAAAAACGAAATTTGGCGCAGAGAGAGAGAGAGAGAGAGAGAGAGAGAGAGAGAGATTCTGCATCATCTACGAACGCATCAAGAGTTATTGCAACTAAATATCTATACAAATATCGATATACCAAAAAAGTATATATTTGAATGCATTTACATTGTGTGGACATTTGAACAGGAACCTCACAGGTCAGTAAAAGGATAAAGAAGTTAAGTAAAATGCAAACATTGTAAAAGATATCAGCAAGACAACTGGTGATAAAAATGGCGCACGGTATCTGCGAATTCTGAAAAACAATTAATTAAGAAACAACACCGGAGAAACGAAGTAAAAAGAAAGAAATAAAGAAAAACAAGGCAACAACAGCCAAACGTTAAAACAATTCCGCCAGTTAATTGGGTTTGTTGAACCATGCAAAACATCTGTTCTGACGAGTGCAACACTGCATCTGCCGAGCGAAGGCGAAAATGCAGGACTAAAAATGGACGAAACAATGATAATAATTATTGTCAACACGAAGCCGTCGGTTCCGTGTTGCCGCTCGGTGAATTCCGTTCGGTCGAGGAGCAAGAGTTCGGTCTATTGTGTCTAGTCCGGTGACCATTCTTTTGATAGTAGCTGGCTGTGACTGAGAGTCCTTCTATATCTCTCTATCTATCTATCTATCTATCTATCTATCTATATATATATATTAAATATATATATATATATATATATATATATATCATATATTTATATACACGTATACATACACGTATATATGTACTTGCATATACTTATATATATAAATAATTATATTATACATATATATATATATATATATATATATACCATATATATATATATATATATATTATATATATATATATACATGAGAGATAAGAGAGAGAGAGAGAGAGAGAGAGAGGTAAAGATCTATAATAAATACTTCGTAATACTAAATTAAGTAACCAAACAGGGCAGGAAAAACCTCAAGGAGGAAAATAATTAGCAAAACTAAAAGAGAGAGAGAGAGAGAGAGAGAGAGAGAGAGATCTATAATAAATACTTCTTAATACTAAATTAAGTAACCAAACAGGACAGGAAGAACCTCAAGGAAGAAAATAATTAACAAAACTAAAAAAAACTAATGATTTTTTTACATTTCTAGTGAGAGGAAAAATACCCATGTCCCTATAGTAGTTCTCTTGATACAAAAAAATCTAATCTAATAATGTGCTGTCAGACTATGTTAGTCTGGAGAGAGAGAGAGAGAGAGAGAGAGAGAGAGAGAGAGAGAGAGAGAGAGAGAAGCCTTGTCCAACAGTGCTGAGTGTTTCACAATCACAGTTACTTTCATGTCACCAAATAATGACCGTTTAACCAAAATTTTTAAGAGTTAGGACAGCCAAGCTCTTCATCAGTTTTAAATTGTCCTGAATTCTAATCAACCTATTAAATGGAGCGCTGGGTCCCGCTTGTCTGGTGGGTCATTAATGAGAAGTTTTTCATCCAAACACTTCATCTTTCCTTTCATCTTTTAACAGGATTTTTTAACGAAATCCATTTCCGCCTAATTTTGAGTGAGACTCACAGAGCTTCCGTTTTACGAAAAAGAACCTTTGCCTAAATATCATACATAGTTAGTTAGTTATTGTATTGACAAAATATACAACTATTCGTACAAAATTGTCCACAAAGAGACATAATACAAAATATACAAAGTTGAGAGTAATCTCTTGTTCTTGCAAGTACATGGCCTACAAAGAAAAATACAAGTACAAATAACATAAGCCTATGAGATTTTAAAATACGAAAAAGGGACTTACTATAGAGAAAAAGGCAGTCACATAACTATCATTATTCTGAAAATCAGTAATTCATAAACGTCGAATTATCAGTATCAAGTCCTAACACACATAATGCTTTAAAAAAAATAAATAAATAAATAAAAGAATGCACACTCCATTTTGAATTCCACAACAAATGCCCATTTTCCATGTATTAGCCTTGTGGCAAGCGCATAAATTAAATTACAAGTCCATTCGGTGGTCCATTTGGTTTTCCATTTAGTCACCAAACAGAGCAGGATGACTGCCGCACGGCTTCCAGATATTGATTCGCAGCCTCAGTTTTCCTTATCCCAGCACAATATTACGGGATATCGATTCACGATAAAGGTCATTAGGGCGAATCTGCATCAATCAGTCATCGGAGCGAAATTTGTGTGGAACAAATTCAGCTGCTCCCCGATTAGGTAGGTAGGTAGGTACCTCTGACGTCATTAGGTCGAGTTATTATGATCAAGTTCCCATATTAGCGATGCAGTCGGCGACTGACAAGGCTGAGACGCAAATGAGCCTTCTGGCTCCACCTGGATTCGAAGCATTAATATTTACCCGACGATATGAAGCGTGGGAGAAGATTTTTTTAAAGCTTGGTGTAGAGAGTAGGATAAGCGTGATTCTGCAGGCGGTAAGAGCGGATGACATGATAGAAGCTAAATTTAGCAAGTAGGGGCATTACTGAAAATATACTGAAGATTTAGCGAGTTCGATAAACGAGAAATGAACTGCACCTAATCCTGGCTGAAAACCATAAAAGCTCTGAAGTAATGTAACACTTTATGAAATAGAAATATATATATATATATATATATAATATTAATTAATATTATATATTATATGTATATATATATATATATATATATTTATAGCATATGTATATATATATACATACATATATGTAATCTATATTATATCTATATACATATGTAGTATTTGATCT
This sequence comes from Macrobrachium nipponense, assembly GCF_015104395.2. Taxonomy (NCBI): domain Eukaryota; kingdom Metazoa; phylum Arthropoda; class Malacostraca; order Decapoda; family Palaemonidae; genus Macrobrachium; species Macrobrachium nipponense. The sequence continues at coordinate 29,125,432 of NC_061089.1, forward strand.
TAAATCACGAAAAAGGTAAAAACGTGATGAATATACGAACAAAGTTACAGCTACGAAGGAAAAGTGAAACGTGGCTGTAAATAAATAAATATACACACATATATAACACTTAGTATATATATATATAGATATACTATATATATATATATATATATATATAATATATATATATATATATATAGAGAGAGAGAGAGAGAGAGAGAGAGAGAGAGAGAGAGAGAGAGAGAGAGAGAGAGAGAGAGAGTTACTATTAAATAATAAGTGCCTTGTAAGATTAGCAGAAATCTATCAACAATTTCATCCAAGGTACTACGTTCCTCCTCCCTCCGCTCCCGCACCTGAGCTGACCTACTGCTGCTGACCTATACTGGGGTTCAGCCAATTTGCAGCGAAAAGTACTAAGGCGATTTCACCTCCACCCAGCCCAGCCTCATTGATGTTGCATCCAACCCTTTATCCAGACGTGTTCAGGACAAAGCTTGGGCGGAGGATAATCAATGAATTCAGTAGGTGGTCCCCCCTTCCCCAACCCCCACCCCACGGGGGGCCACCGGCCCTTCCCCTCGCATCACAAATTCCCCTCCGGTCCCTGTAAATCCCACCTACTCACCCTCCCCACACCCCCATCCATACCCGCCCTATATGCCATCTACCAGCCTCGTAGGGACGCTTCCCCTTTAATTAGTTATATTCTCTAACTGCAGAGAACAACAGGACATCTCCAGACTTTGTAGACTCATATTCATCCAATTAGCTTTTATTCGCTTTGAGTTTGCTGAGCACTGTGTGCTATCCGGTTCACTAATGGGTGTTCATTGCCTTATATTTTTGTAACCATTTACTTTTCCCATACCATTTAAATTTGTCTATTTATATTCATGATATTAAAGTGCGTCAGAGCTCAGAGAGGGGAAGGCCTACATTTGATTTTATAGCTCTCGCTCCGTTTAACTTTATTGTTTCCCATTTTTGGTAATAACAAAAAATTCTCTCAACATTATCATAACTTTTTTCTTTTTTGGTGAGATCTCTTTCGCCCACTTTGCCTTTTACTGCAGGTATTGTTATGATCAAAATGACAAAAAGCTAATTGACATTTACTATTTGGTAAGTAAAGTTATCTGAGAAAAGAAAAAAAAACATCGAGAGATCCTTATATTCATTTACAAATAAACGTTGCTGATGTTCAAGTTCTAGCAAAATTAATGTAAGATATAGTTGATATCAGTTGCCAATATCCATAGAAACTAATATGAAACCGGATTCGACCATACAACAAGCGTCATGTTGCATTCTGAAAGTAGTGACTTGTCAAACCCTCAAAATATTCCTTTAGTTTGGAGTGCATTCGTAAATACTCATTGTACCGTTATACTGCTGTGTTAAAAAACGATTGGTTTGTAAAACAAAGCATTGCAATATAATAAATGTCAACGTTATGGAAGAATAAAAAAGATTATCTATACACAAGCAAGCAAGTAAACAATAAAACATTACTAACTTCAAGGATACGATTTCCCCACTTTCACGCAATACTCCTTTAGTATGTACATTCCTGATCAGTAAACAACATTCGTAGAATTTGAAATAACTAAATGATTCGATACATCTTTCACTTTTAGCCTAAGAAAGTAGGAAGTTTACTGTCCCTCAAGAAATCTTTACTTAGTTAATATTCGCGTCACGAGAGAGGGTCTCGCTATGTCAGCCCCGGGCATTGCTGTTTAAATGAATTCTAGACTAAAGACGACTTCAGCCGAGGGGCAGCTCGAGTGCTTCACAATTTATGTGAGACAAGAAAACAGTCTCCTCTTTTATACTTCCTCCACGTTGCTACTTAGCTTCGTTGGAGAGAATGCTAAGGTTGTTTTAAACGATTCAGCGCCATAATGACTATCTAATTTGCTACCATAGCAATGGAATGAATGTTTATTAGAAATATCTAATATTTCCACCAAAGATTACTTCGTTTAAGTATTTCAGCACATTAATAACTATCTAAGGAGATAAGTACATTAATAATGATCTAATATGCTAACAAAAATATTAAATGATAAATTATAGAGCAGAGTAATATACGCGTCTTCATAATTGCCGTTCTGTTGAAAATAACTCCGTAGCTTACAATTGTCCAAAGACGGTTTGTTCACGTCAAGGGGGAAAAAAAGAGAGTTTTAATGGAATCCTTTCTAAAAAGACGACAAAACTGCGTGAAAACAAAAGCATGTTACTCGACGGAATAAAACATTTCCCTGCAAAGGTTTAACGCCTGCGCCAAGGTCTAAAGAATACTATTTATTATATTATCATATTAAAGCAACCACAGCAGTACTCGTTCCGCATCCTATTGTGAAAACAATATCAGATTAGAGTATTTAATAATACCCTAAACAGAACTCATTATATCACCATCAAATATATGACAATTTGTTCGCACGAGGAAATTTTTCTTCCTCTCAAAATATGACTGAATACAGAATTTAGGCCAAAGGACGCATAAAACGATGAAGTCATTCAGCGCTGAAACGGAAATTGACAGTAGAAGGTTTGAAAGTTGAAACAGAAGGAAAACCTCGCAGTTGCACCGTGAATCAATTATTAGGAGAGGGTGGAAAGTAAGATGGAAGAAAGAGAATATGAAAGGAGGTACGGTAAAAGGAACGAAAGGGGGTTGCAGCTAGATGTTGAAGACACACTGCAAAGATAATTAAGTAATGCCTACAGTGCGACACATGAGGTGCGCTGATGGTACTATAGTAGATTCCATCACCCGTGCATTTGATGTCTAGGCCAGTCCCTTACGACGCTCCTGATTGGCTGTTGATAAGCCAATCACAAAGCTGGAAACTCTCAGTCTCTCTGCTGAGAGAAACTGAGAGTTTCCATCCCTGTGATTGGCTTATCAACAGCCAATCAGAAGCGTCGTAAGGGACTGGCCTAGACATCAAATGCACGGGTGATGTGAATCTACTATACTCCCTACGAGATCCCAAAAATATGAAAAAAAAAAACAAAAGAAACGCAAGGGTGAAACTTCGAGGTCAGTAAAACGATAAAATAAAAAGCAAAGTTAAAATAAAAAAAGAGAAAAAATAAGCCTGTACAACGCTGAAGCGAAATGCTAAGAGCTTTTATGTGTCGAGTGTTAAAAACGGCATTGGAACTTCCTATTCATTTCCATTGGGTAGAAACATATATAAGGCACGAGAGTTAAACGGTAATTTTGTAGCGCTAGGATCATCTCTCTTAAGGGCACTAGCCTCGAAGAAAAATGTATTCTTTTTTTTTTCTCCCCTCTCACAACAGACTGAAGTATTGAACCCCCTGCAGTCTGGTATCATGCAAGAGCAGGAAATTTTTATCGGTGCATTTGCACCCTTTTGTACGCAGTCTACTTTAATGCACCACTCACTGTTATTCATGTATAGGTATTAAGTTTTTGTAAGCTTATGTGTCTTCCATGGCGCGTTCTGTGTGATAAAAGAAAAAATATATACCATATATATCATGTGTATATCATGTATTTTTCGTTAAATAAATGTGTTTTGGAATTATAATAAAAAAGACAATCGCCACTTACATATTTATCCTTTAACTAATAAATCCATGTTGATAAACAGATGTAGATGCGCGCGCGTACTCACAAGCACACATACATACACATACACACACACTTATAAATATATATATATATATATATATATATATATATATATATATGTGTGTGTGTGTGTGTGTGTGTGTGTGTGTGTGTGTGTGTGTGTTTGTGTGTGTGCGTCAGAGTGAACATGAAGGTAATCTCTTTTCATATCTAAGGCGTTCGTAAACGTCATTATTCCTAGTCATCTGAACGGTTAAACTAAAGCTGAAAGAGAATAAACGCAATCACAAGTTCAGGGAATCAATAGGACTCCAGGATGAGTCATGCCATGGAAAAATCCACATCCGCTGGACTCTGAACTTCTCTTCAGGAGGTTTTTCTTACAGTCTATATAATAAGGAGTCGGTCGCTCCAAGGGCAGTGGCTTGATCTTTAAATGATACATAAAGAACGTAGGGGAACAAACATCACTCGAGAGTCAATATTGAAAGGCTTAAGAGCATGATTGTACAGACGGCCAACGAAGAATTGGCGTAGTTTCTTAATTCATTATTTGTTATGGAAAAATTGCCATATGCAGGTCCAGATTATTTACTTAAAAATAAATAACATTTCCTTTCAAAGGAAATAAATTAAATTAGAATTGAGTAGACTTATTCAACGTGTTAAAGGTAATTATTTTGCAAAGTAAGGAAAATATATACCGATGGGTCCACGATTTCTAATTTTATTCTCAACTCTAGCTTCGTGACAGCACACCGAAGGATTTTGAAGTTGGCTTTGCTGTCGCTCGAGTCTTCACTCAACGTATCGTACTGCACTGGGGTGTTGTCATTTCGTCTCCTACAGCCGATAAATAATACATCAAGGCGTTAACATTCCTTGAAAACGATGTTTAATGAAACTAATTTTGTGCTTTGATCAATAAAATAATTTGCATGACACATTTAGTGGGCCTAAATTGGACTTCTGATTTTCCCACATGATTAGCCTAGGTCTATTTTCAGCAGTATACTCTATCGGATACGTAATATTAATGAATATTTAAATCGACAATATTTATACATTTATATTATATATCAGTATATAATAATATATAAATATATAATATATAAGTAAATTATATATATATATATATTACATACATATATATATATTATATTATATTATAATATATATTATATTTAATATATAATATATATTAATCTGGCTTTATTTGATTATTCCCGTTATTCTTGTTTTATTAGCCATGTTCGCCTTTCTTCTTATCCTCTTCATAATTGCTTAACATAATTAACTCAGACCTTATTCAGCCTTATTTTTTATCGAATTCCTTGTTCCTGTTTCATTTGGACACGTTGGAAAGTTGTGGTAGTCAAAACTGACGAATACATTAAGAAAGGCTTACTTTCATTAAAGGTTTCTTAGTTTCACATGTATACCTAGACCTACTACCATAAGCATATTATAAGTAGCTGAAAGGATAAGACATATGAAAGGTGACGTTCTCGTTTAAGTCTATTTCATATGTTTTTTCTTTTTTTTCTCTCTTTTTTTTCAAGTAAAACCTACTGCTTTAATCAAGGGTTGTTCTTTGACGGCTACAGGGTGTAACACGAGTGTATGCACATATTTTGGGGAATGAAAGATAAAGTTTCTTTGAACAGAAAATATTTATTAATATCCATTTTAAGGTGTCCGTTGTCGGTGCGGGAATTTTAAAATAACCGTTATCATTAGTGATGCTTTCACGCGATACGAGTTCGTCGGATCGAGTAACCTGAAATTTAGAAGAGATCGGAGGTGGCGTATAGGAGTGATGGTAGGATTAGGCCGATGTTAATAAAGTATCTCCCAATAAAATGTATTCTTTAGGTTTTGAAGAAAAAAAAATGCATGCATCATTGAAACTGTTTCCCTCCCTATCCGTGGTATTCACTGGCCACCGATAAAAAACAAAACAAAAAGAGTAAGCCTAACTGAATCTCTCATCCATCAAAGATAAGTTTGCTTATTCATTAGAAAACTATCAAAGATTTCAAGTGTAGACTTAAAAATCTCTTCCTCTCCATCTAAAGTATTCATCAGACACCAGTCATAAGCGTAGAGCTAGTCATGATTCCTGGTTCAGCAATGTCGTGACGAGGCACTAGAATTCAAAATTCACAAATGAATGTTGCTCAGCAACATTTACACTACTGTATTGTCTTGCTCTCTTTTTGGTGCTTCGAGGTGTTCCACCTCTAGGCCCATATTTTAAATTTTGCCGTTCTTTAAACAATTTGATTTTTCTATGTATGATTCTCTACGGTTTATTAAGCTTTCTTGATATCTCTCCAACAGGAACTTGCACCGAATGCAGTGCAATAATTGTCTGTCGCTCATCGAGGGATGTTTCTTAGACCGATAAATGACACATTGACATTAGATTCCCGTGCACATAACGTCAAACGCAATAGAGTGAGGTCGCCTGGTTCACACTGTTAGGATATCGTTATTTTTTTTTTTTTTCTTTTTGCTTTTAAATTTGATAGCATTTTGTGTGATTCCAATGTTTTCGGTAAAATTTAACAAATGGAATAGTTCAACTACCTTCAACTTAATACTGAAATGATAATTTAAGGACTATGTTTATGCTATACTACTATACTCTGTTTTTTTCCATCTGTCCATCCGCCTGTTGTGTTTTTGTATGGTAACACTGCGTCCCGGGCTTTAGACAGTTAAATTCAGCTTACATTCAACGATTATAATAATATCCTATTTCGAATATTAACGGTGTAATTCGCATACAGTAAATTATGAAAACACTTTTCAGTTGCAAATGTACACCCAGATATCCTTTTATTTACCTAAAACTTACACATAGCGTAACTATCTAAAGCCCGGGACGCAGTGTTACCATACAAAAACACCACAGGCGGATGGACAGATGAAAAAAAAACAGAGTATAGTGATAGGTGTCTCCTATCTATTTGGTAATGTATATCTATGGTTGTGATATGACGTTTTTTATCACTTCGTTTCGTTCACGTCAATTTTGTTATATGGAAAATAGTTTTACACAATAACATAACATAATGTTCTAAAGATATCAGTGACTGTTTTTAACGTCATTACATATGATTTCTTCCATCTTTGAAAAGAAAAACACATAAATAAGGCATGAATCGTGCGTCAGGCAGGTGAACGAAAAATTATGAAACTCTGCCAAGAGTTTTTTGGCTGACAGTACATCACTGTACAATAGCATCTGTCCTTACTGATAACGCCTAAAACAATTGCAATTTAGAAGACAATAAAAAAAAAAAAAGTAAAAATTGCTACGATATTTCATCGAGTTTTCTGTACAGCGCACAATGAAGGCCACCGGTGGTCTCGGTATAATGCTGTATGAGCCACGGTCCATAAAACTTTAACTACTGCCCGGTGGTGGCCTGTCCTTTATCGCTGCCAGACGGGCGATTATGGTTTATTTTAAGCTTAAATAAAATAAAAACTACAGAGGCTGGTGGGCTGCAATTTGGTATGTTTGATGATTGAAGGGTGGATGATCAACATATCAATTTGCAGCCCTCTAGCCTCAGTAGTTTTTAAGATTTGAGGGCGTAGAGAAAAATGTGGACGGACAGACAAAGCCATCTCAAATAGTTTCCTTTTAGAGAAAACTAAAAAAAATCGTTAGCAAAGAGATTAAATTAATCGGGCTATGAAACGAGTAAACAAAAGCTGGGATTAAAAGTCGAAGGCAAACAATGTCAGTGTGGAATACAAACAAAGCATTGTTTCGGGTTGAGGGCTCAACCAACAGTCGCTTGGGACAGCAACAAAAATTAGCAAAAGAGGAGGGAGGGTACGCAAATGCATCGAAAGGAACAAAAGATATTTGCATTCTCTCTCTCTCTCTCTCTCTCTCTCTCAAGACGAAGCAACACAACCTCGCTGAGTGACTTGTTCAACAAGTCTTAGTGGTACTAGGCCTAGTAGTCCCTGCCTCGTTCTCAAGACGAAGCAACACAACCTCGATGAATGACTTGTTCAAAAGTCTAAGCAGTACTAGGCCTAGTAGGTCCTGCCTCATTCTCAAGACGAAGTAACACTACCTCAATGACTGACTTGTTCAACAAGTCTTAGCAGTACTAAGCCTAGTAAGTCCTGCCTCATTCTCAAGAAGAAGCAACACAACCTCGATGAGTGACTTGTTCAACAAGTCTTAGCAGTACTAAGCCTAGTAAGTCCTGCCTCATTCTCAAGACGAAGCAACACAACCTCGATGAGTGACTTGTTCAACAAGTCTTGGTGGTACTAGGCCTAGTAGTCCCTGCCTCTTGATAGGGCCCCGGAGATACTTTCAAGCATCACTGATTCAAGGTACCGGCAGGTCTTCTGTAAACAATTGCCCTCATTCCCGGCATTAAAGTGCCTCTCCGAGCGAAAGGGATGAAATAACAGAGAAAAGATAAGAAACTCGTTATGTGGAGTCCCTTTTGAGGATTCTTTAGCCCTGGGCTGGTCCGCCGCATTGTTTGTTTTCTTCACAGTGAGTCTATTACTGATCCAGTAAAGAAAGTCCAAGGTTGCATATTTCCCATTAAATCAAGAAAACTTAAACACTTGAATGTGAATGAATTCAGTTTACGTTTCTTGTGTAACCTCAAGTCGTTATTATTAAGCATGCAGAGTAATATTATAAAAAAATTAATTTTTGTTGCACACTATGTATTATTACGTGGGCAGTATTATCAACGAAATCCATGAAACAAAAACGACAGAACCACATTATTATTATTATTATTATTATTATTACTATTACTATTATTATTATTATTATTATTATTTTTTTTTTTTTTTTTTTTTTTTTTTTTTTTTTTGCTCTATCACAGTCCTCCAATTCGACTGGGTGGTATTTGTAGTGTGGGGTTCCGGATTGCATCCTGCCTCCTTAGGAGTCCATCACTTTTCTTACTATGTGTGCCGTTTCTAGGATCACACTCTACTGCATGAGTCCTGGAGCTACTTCAGCCTCTAGTTTTCTAGATTCCTTTTCAGGGATCTTGGATCGTGCCTAGTGCTCCTATGATTATGGGTACGATTTCCACTGGCATATCCCATATCCTTCTTATTTCTATTTTCAGATCTGGATACTTATCCATCTTCCCTCCCTCTCTTTCTCTTCAACTCTGGTGTCCCATGGTATTGCGACATCAATGAGTGATACTTTCTTCTTGACTTTGTCAATCAACGTCACGTCTGGTCTGTTTGCACGTATCACCCTATCCGTTCTGATACCATAGTCCCAGAGGATCTTTGCCTGATCGTTTTCTATCACTCCTTCAGGTTGGTGCTCGTACCACTTATTACTGCAAGGTAGCTGATGTTTCCTTGCACAGGCTCCAGTGGAGGGCTTTTGCCACTGAATCATGCCTCTTTTTGTACTGGTTCTGTGCAAGTGCCGGGCATTCACTTGCTATGTGGTTTATGGTTTCATTTTTCGTATTGCACTTCCTACATATGGGAGAGATGTTATTTCCGTCTATCGTTCTTTGAACATATCTGGTTCTTAGGGCCTGATCTTGTCCCGCTGTTATCATTCCTTCAGTTTCCTTCTTTAGCTCTCCCCTCTGTAGCCATTGCCATGTGTCATCGCTGGCTAGTTCTTTAGTCTGTCTCATGTATTGTCCGTGCATTGGTTTGTTGTGCCAGCTCCTGTCTCTGTATTTATTTTCTGTGGGTCTTCGTCTACTTTTATTAGCCCTTCTTCCCATGCACTCTTTAGCCACTCGTCTTCACTGGTTTTTCAGATATTGCCCCTAGTGCTCTGTTTTCGATGTTGACGCAGTCCTCTATACTTAGTAGTCCTCTCCCTCCTTCCTTTCGTGTTATGTATAGTCTGTCCGTATTTGCTCTTGGGTGTAGTGCTTTGTGTATTGTCATATGTTTTCCAATGGTTTCTGATCTATGCTGCGGAGTTCTGCCTTCGTCCATTCCACTATTCCTGCGCTGTATCTGATTACTGGCACTGCCCATGTGTTTTATGGCTTTTATCATATTTCCGGCGTTGAGTTTTGACTTGAGTATCGCCTTGAGTCTCTGCATATATTCTTTCCTGATCGTGTCCTTCATCTCTTGGTGTTTTTATGTCCCCTCCTTCCATTATTCCCAGGTATTTGTATCCTGTCTCATCTATGTGTTTGATGTTGCTCCCATCTGGTAGCTTTATACCTTCAGTTCTCGTTACTTTGCCTTTTTGTATGATGACTAAGGCGCATTTTTCTATTCCAAACTCCATCCTGATGTCCCCAGATACAATCCTTACAGTCTGGATTAGGGTATCTATTTCCTTGATCCTCTTACCATACAGCTTGATGTCGTCCATGAACATTAGATGGTTGATTCTGTTGCCTCTTTTCTTGAGTTGGTACCCGGCATCCATCTTCTGTAGTACTTTTGTCATGGGAATCATGGCTACTACGAAGAGTAGTGGGGACAGTGAGTCTCCCTGAAGATCCCTCTCCTGATATTAACCTCTGCTAGTCTTATTCCAGAGCTTGTAAGTATGTATTCCAGTTGAGCATTGTATTTTTGAGGAAGCTGATGGTGTTTCCTCTGCCCCATATATTTTTCAGGCATTCTATTAGCCATGTGTGTGGTATCATGTCGAAGGCTTTCTTATAGTCTACCCATGCCATGCTTAGTTGGTTTTCCTTCTCCTACTGTTCTTCATTACCATTTTGTCTATCAGGAGCTGGTCTTTTGTGCCCCTACACTTCCTTCTGCAGCCTTTCTGTTGGTGGGGGATGGTGTTTGTCTCCTCTAGGTAGTTGTATAGCATTTCACTGATGATACCTGTTAGTAACTTCCACATTATTTGGTAGGCAGGTGATAGGCCTGTAGTTACTGGCTATATTTCCCTTACTCTTGTATTTTTGTACCAAGGATGTTCTTCCTGTGGTCATCCATTTGGGTGCTTGGTGATTTGAGATACAATGCTGGAGTTGTTCTGCTATTCGTGGGTGTAGGGCCTTGAAGTTTTTTAGCCATATCCATGACTTCATCGGGACCTGGGGCTTTCCAGTTTGGCATTTTCTTAGTTTGGTGTCTGACTGTGTCTGTCGTGATCTCTGTGAATATTTGTTTTATTCTCCCTGTTTCTTCTTCCTTGACTTCCTGGAGCCATGTTGCATGTTTGTTGTGTGATACCGGATTGCTCCATATGTTTTCCCAGAGTCTCTTACTTGGTTCGGCTTCAGGAATTTCTGGGTGGTTGTCTTCCCCCTCTTAGTTGGCTGTATAGTCTTTTCTGGTTGGTTCCGAATAGTTTGTTCTGTTGGTATCCCTTATTCCTGTTCATGTACCGTTGGATCTTATGTGCTTTGGCCTTAAGCCTCTGTTTTACATCTTCTATTGGTGTTAGTATTCCCCTCTCTTGTACTTTGTATTTCTCGTTGAGTTCCTCCCTTGTTTTCTTGCTTCTTAGCCTTTTGTCTGCCATCTCTTTCAGTTTACTCAAGTCAGATCTCATCACCATGATTTGCTTTTCCCAGGCGCCTTTTCCAAGGAGGTTGCTGTTTTGGTTTCTGTTGGGTTGGTTGTGCTGGTGGTGTTGGTGTTCGAATCCCCATCAGTTCTGCTACTAATCTTGCTCCTGCATATGTCAAGTTATTTGTTTCTGTGATACTGGTGGTGTGTATTATGCCCATTATTTCATTGACCTCACTTGTTTTCTCCCTTAATTTCTTGGTGTTGTAGGCTTTCATGGAGGGGATCTTTGTTCTCTCTGTATCTGGCTCCATCCATTGTCTAATCTTTTCTATCCATTCCGTCCTCTCTGTTACTTCGTCGGTGTTTCTTCGTGTGTCGTTGTTTGATACCTCATCCTCCCTGTCGTCTTCTGTTCGTCTTCGTGTAATTCGTTGTCGTGTGACATTTCCCTTTCCAGTTCTTCTCTTTCTGTTGGGGAGAGCCAGTTCTTTTTCTTTATGTTCCTTACTTGGTCTGCCAGCCTCTGCTCTGTTTGGGGGGTGTATCCCTCTCATTCCAGATGTTGACCAATCTTCTTCTATATCCTCTCTCCCGTCGGGTTGCTTCTGATGTAGCATCTCCATATTTTCCTTCTTTTCTTCTCTTGTCCATTTCCTCCTTTTTGCCTCTGTAGCTCCAATCTCAGGCTGTGATTACTGTCGTTGTGGTGATCAGTTGCTGGATGACGACCTCCAAGTACCTGACTGTCTTCCCCTTCAATTGGGTTGAATACATGGTTGCCGGACGAAGCTCCTCTGTTGCCAGAGGTTCCATTTACGTCGTTGTCGTTTATTTCTTCATTTCTTTCCATCATTGCTGAGTTTTGCTATTTAACCCATAGCTGGACCCTACCCCATCAGGGATAGGTACTCATTTACAGCTGACGACCTAACCCACTCCTCCACGGCGCCACATTATTATTATTATTATTATTATTATTATTATTATTATTATTATTATTATTATTATTATTATTATTATTATTATAAAGGAGACGGAACACAGACAATAGAGCTGATGTGTAAATACGTGCAATATCAGAGCAAAAATGGATTTAGAATGAATCAATCAGTGTTAAGTAACAATTGAATAAGTATGTGTAAGTAAACAAGCAAAAATAAACATTTTGCATGCTGCATACTTATAAGTGAAGGGTCTTTCATTTTATTCTTATAGGAGAACGTATTCAGGGGAAGGCATTTCCTTTTGATCTTACATTTTACAGAAATCAAAAGAAAGAAAGGAAGAAAGAACCATTCTATGAAAGCAACTCAAAGCCAAGTTTATACGTAGAACCCAAGGCTGTGTGACCACTGGTCATAATATACCTTGTCAAATAAAACTCAATCCTTCAGCTACCACCCGCCCTCACCCAACAACCCGACGTTGATCTCTATGGCAGAAATATAGCATCTGAGACAGTAGTGTCACTCCTATCCTCCGTTTTCTTTGGTCTGTGCCCACTTACCTGTCCACCTTCTTTAACTGTTGCGTACTGCAATGGGATCTTTCCTAGACAGTGACCCCTAAGGGTTTTCAAGGGTCGTTATCTACGACTCATATTTCTTAGGAGTCATTATATTTATGATATTTAAAGTCTTTTGTTCATGTTTTACGGTCATCCCCAACGGGCTTGTATTAAACACACCGCAAAGGTGGATACATACCAGGTTAAAACCCTAGGGGTCACTATCTAGGAACGATCCTAGAATTGTGACCCAGTCTTGTTAAATTATTTTACAACTATGATAGCTATTTTTAATTCAAAATCCACATATGTATCAATAAATTGCATACATGACTCAATAATACAGTTTATTGTTCTAATTGTGGAATTTCAATGGGCATCAATTTAGTAGTGTGAAAATTATTCTAGAAATAATTATATTGATAATGACGATAACATACTACGGTCTGCTGAACGCTTGAACAAACTAAATTACAAATAAAAAAAAGAAATCTGGTCCCTCGAAAAATATCAGCCAACAAAAATTTTTGCAGATGATCAAAAATGAAGTAGATTCAACAGACGTCTGATTTCCTCTCACGCAAACCATAAAGAAGAAGAAGAAGAAGAAGAAGAAGAAGAAGAAGAAGAAGAAGAAGAAGAAAGAGAAGGAGAGAGAGAGAGAGAGAGAGAGAGAGAGAGAGAGAGAGAGAGAGAGAGAGAGAGAGAGAGAGAGCATAAGAAGTGTGGAGTGAAGATCAGCCTCGTGGAGAGAGACCTCTTGAATCAAGGCAGGAAGAGGATAACAGCGGCAAGTAAAACAATGGAAGAAAAACGCAGGAATCTTCAAAGGCAACTGCAATTCGCTTTCGAGGGTGGGAACAGGAAAAATAAGAGGTCAAAGTTTTTTTTATCGATTTATTTTCTTTTTTTAATCAGGAAGCAATTAACATAACAACTATAGGGTTTAATAACGGTCTGCGGTAATAAGAAAAAAAAAAAAATCTTCAACACAAGAAAAGAATTCAAACGGCAATTTCCATAATTAGTAAAAAAGGAAAAATAAAAATAAAAATTCGTTAGAACAATTTGCATGACCATGAAAAAAATATTTTCTTATCGAACTGAGATTTGTAAAAGGATCAGCAAACGATATCGATTTTTAGCTACAGACTTGATTTCACTTGACCATCCATTCCTATATATGCAAGGGTGTGTGTGTGTGTGTGTGTGTGTGTGTGTGTGTGTTTACATGACCAGGTGACCGTGTGCGTGACATCTGAGTCACGAAAACGCCTACTGGCTTTCATACATGTATGAGTTAAGCCACAGAAGATATAGATAGGAAACACGAAAGAGGAAAAACTCATCTTTTGTTGAAAAACGGGAGAATAACAAAGCCAAAGAAGTTAGTCTCTCGTGGTACCCAGTCTTTTCTTACGTGAGCACGCACACACACACGAACACACGCATATGTATATATATATATATATATATATATATATATATATATATATATATATATATACTATATATATATATATATATATATATATTATCATATATAAATGTGTGTGTGCGTGTGTGTAAACGAACAAATTGAAGTAGAGTTAAATCATATCACTGGTGGTCAATAAATGAAACACATAAAAATTTTAAATACAAAATTTTTTTATTCTAATTCAAAATTTAAAAGTGAAATTCACTATCTAAGGGAAATTTATCATCGAAACACGTTCCATTCAAGACTTGCTTGATAAGGCATACAAATGGAAGAGCGGATAACGAGAGAATAATAAAAGAAGCAGTGGTCAACAACTTATTTTGAGAGGGAGGGGCATAATATCTCAAGAGGTGCAAAGAAGAAGAAGAAGAAGTATAGAGAGAGAGAGAGAGAGAGAGAGAGAGAGAGAGAGAGAGAGAGAGTGAACGCCACAATGTGTTCTGCTTTTCTTTACCTCTGAGGAGTAATCTAGTTTCTCTCTCTCTCTCTCTCTCTCTCTCTCTCTTCTCTCTCTCTGGATGACTCCAAGAAGGAAAGGTCAAAGACCTTTCTCTCTCTCTCTCTCTCTCTCTCTCTCTCTCTCTCTCTGGGAACCAACAGATACGACTGATTTGTTGGGTAGATATACACGATTCACCAAGAGATAAAGTAGTATTTCCTCTCTCTCTCTCTCTCTCTCTCTCTCTCTCTCTCTCTCTCTCTCTCTCTCTCTCTCTCCATCAGCTATGCCAACCACGGCGGCGGCAGCGCAGGTTTTCTTAAAGATGTCCTCCTCCCCAGCCAAACACTTCCTTTTCGCTGCCGGCGTTATCTCAGGTGTCGGTCCATTTGCCAAAAGGAGAAAGGAGGGATCTCTTACACCATCAGAATCAATCTCGACTTTTATCGTCTCGCTTTTGGTCCTCGTAATGAGATTGTGCGACGCGAGAAACGGTACCAAAAAGGTCTTGTTTTGTTTGTTTTTGTTTATATGGTGTTTTGACGTTGCATGAAACCAGTGGTTGTTCAGCAACGGAACCAAGGGCTTTACGTGACTTCCGAACCACGTCGAGAGTAAGTTCTATCACCAGAAATACACATCTCCCACACCTCAATGGAATGCCTGTAGTGTAGTGACTCCAATCAAAAGAACTCTCTCCGTGGAAATAACGCGCCAAAAAGCTGTAACGAGTGATACTGACGATAGAACTTAATTGTTTACATTTAACTGATAAACACAGATTCATAAAATAAAATTTTCTAATATTAGCTGAACTCTCACGATATAACTTGTTTACTTTTAACTGGTAAACCCATAGGTCCATCAAGTAATAAAATAAACGGCAAAATGAAAAAACAATTCCCTCCACAATGAAGACAAAAATGACAAAATACGAGTCTCAAGCTATTGGTAAATTTAAATTCAATGCTCTGGAATAGATATCCATCGCAATTAAAAAAGCGTTAAGTATATTACTTTAGAAACTTAAGAAAACGATCCTAGCTTATGTAAAACAAAACACATATAAAGCAGATTATTATTATTGTACATTAATAATAATATTAATAATATTAATAATAATAATAAGAATATTACTTCAAAATAGACAAAAGAGTTGTGTCAAGAACGTGGGGGTCCCTTTTGTACAATAATAATAATATTAATAAGAATATTATTTCAAAATACTCAAAAGAGCCGTGTCAAAAACCTACGGGTCGCCTTCGTACACTAACAATAATCAAGAACCTTGATAAAATTATTCTTACGAATACTGTTTATAACCGCAAATTTGTTTCCCCTAAAAAAATCAACTATATACATAAGACGGCAAATAAACGGAGCAAGTGCATAAAGACATAACCAACCGGAAAATGTGAATGAATGAGGAACGTGTATCTCGCTAAACTCGTTCAGAGCAGTGTTGCCAATTGGTATGTGTTTACCTTGCAAAATGGGTATAAGACTTCCGCAAAACCGTGGAAATAAGTGAAGTTAGCGTATCTAGTTGTAATATATATACATAGTATATATACATATTAGAGCAATTTCGTCATTATTGCATTACTGTGACAACTAGAATTCATGGAAACAGTTTGTAAATGCATCGGCGTATGTGTGAAGCTCCATGAAATTGGCAACGATGGAACTCCGAGAGAGGAAACGGAGCCTCTTGAGCGCTGGACGCGGCACTCCAGCAATAAACACAGATTTGCTACTTAAGGGTTCTCACGTCTTCTTCGGCAAAGTTTCTTGCCGCAATCTTCAGAAGTTATGACTGCGCATGCGCGTGCGAGTCTGGTAGCTTCTTCTTTCAATGTGCGAAGTTCAGGTCTTCTTTCAGTGTGTTTTGGTAGAGTTTTTACATCATTTTCTATACTGTATCATACCTAATACAATAATGTGAGTGATAAGTGTTAAGAGTAAGCATGCTGCATCACTGTTTTATATATATCATTAGAGTACTTATTATAAATACACAAGCGCACATATGTACACACGCATATATATATATATATATATATATATATATATATATATATATATATGTATGTATGTATGTATATATATATATATATATATATATATATATATATATATATATATATATATACATATGTGTGTGTGTATATACGCACATAAGCAAATGCCACAGGAAAACGACAGGTAGATGTTCAGTACCATGTGGCTTCTCATGTTTACAGACACCACACCCACAACAAACACAGAAAGCAAACACAGATATATATATTATATACATATACAATATATATATTATATATATATATATATATATATTATATATATAATAAATATATTATTGTATATATAATGTATATATGTGTGTGTGTGTGTGTGGGTGAGGGGTGTCAGAACGATAATATTTGATATATCATATCAGGAATATTCCAAATATTCGTTTATTTTGCAATTCAGCTCGGAATAAGAAAGGCAAATTTCCTGTTTACGAGCAAAGCTCAACAATTTCCGGAAGATATCTGTAGTAAAAGGCACCCACGTTAATTTATGCGTGAAAATTTCATGTAAAAGTTATTTTACCCTTTCAGTACAATATACGCGGTTATATTATTGAAGATTTGTTTCTAATTCATTCGCGTTTAACATCGTGGTAGCTGTAATTTTTAAATATCAAATCTATAATTAAAAGGATTATTAAGCAGCGACCAAATATGCAAGTGCACTGGATTGCTGGAGGCAAGGAAAATCAATAAAGGGAGCAATTAGAGAAATGCGAATGATAAAGGATAAAAGAAAAAGCAACACGAATAAAATGTAAATACAGAAACAAGTAAATGCAAAACCATTCAATAAACAAAGAACCAACTGAAACGAAAATAGTCACAGTAATTCTTTGTAGAACGTTACGGAAAAGAAAGGACACTTAAGGTATAGACGTGACTACGAATATAATTATAAGCTAACAAAGAAACACGCACACTCGGAAAAAAAACGATAAACACGCGGTCATTAACCTCTAATAATTTTTCGAGCCTTGAACCCAGATGAGAAATAAGTGAAGAAGCCTTTTCTTTATTTCATTTAGTCTACATTTGGATTCTTAAGCGTGAAGATGCCGAAATAATAAGAAATTATTGTGGTAATTATATATAAACACACACACACACACACCCACACACACACACACACACACACACATATATATATATATTATATATATAATATATATATATATATATATGTTTGTATTTATATTTATATATACACACTTATATATTTACAGAAATAAATAACTTCCAGAATTTTCTTCCAGAACTATATTGTCTAGAAGAATTTCGATCTCTTGCAGATCTTAACAGAGTCGATTTGGTTCTTAGCTGGAAGTGCGCAGTAAGAGACTTGAATTGAAAAGAACACTTTTCACACCTTCAGTTTACATTTAAAAAAACGAAACAGCACTTAAAAATATATGGAAAATACGTAGGAAAAGTTAAGATAACTATGGCACATTTTAAAATTTCAAAATACGAAAAAACACTTAGAAATAAATATGAAATCACTAGGAAAATGTAAAACGAGCATGGCACATTTTATATATTTATACAGATAGAGAGAGAGAGAGAGAGAGAGAGAGAGAGAGAGAGAGAGAGAGAGAGAGAGAGAGATAATGAAAAAGACACGATGACAGCCTTTAAAAAAGACGTTTCCTGACCACGCGTATTCTGAGCATTCCAGCAGAAGGCGCTTTCCGTCACATCGTCATCTTATAAAGACGATTTCCGGGCGAGCAATCTGCATGATTTACATGTAAATGCGAGCGAAGCTCAATGGGAAATTCGCATCCGCAAGTCATGGCTTTTGAAAATTTCAACGCACGCATTTCCTAGGCGGAAGAAGAGTTACAGGGAGTTAGTCCATCCGAGGAGACATTGTGTGCTCACTTATCTCTAGAAGCAGGTTTTACTGTTCATTCACAAAGAGGAGAAGAAGAAGAAGAAGAAGAAGAAGAAGAAGAAGAAGAAGAAGAAAAAGTAAAAAAAATTGACACGATGTTAAGGAAAGTAAGTGAAGGAACCCTTGTGTTTGAAATTCTGTCCAAGTCCTCACAAAATGCGCGGGATTGGCTTACTATAATAACTTCAAGGCCATCGTATAAGCACGAACAGTTCCCACGATTATGAAAATGCGTTTGTCCTTTCTCTGCTCCAACGAGAATTAGTGTTTTTCTTTGCGAACTCAATTCACGCATGGAAATTCCTTTCTCTTGTTCTTAAAAAATTATTCCCATGCCATCAGAGGAGCCCCTTTGTTAATAAATGAAGTTACTATACTTTAGACTTTTTCACTAAACCAGCTGTTACTCAATGAAGTAACATTTGTTCAACTCTTTTAAATGTTTTTCAACCATTTATATATCCTCTGAGAGTACCTAACTTAAAATTATAGTATTTCAGTGAAAAACTCCTTGTATCTCCTTTTAATATTTTAGACATTTATTTATTTCTAAATGCTTCTTTTCGGGTACTCAAGAATTTTTAGTTATATTTACTACACATATATATCAGGGTATATCTAAAATTCAACATTGAAGTTGAGGTCGAGACGAAATTTTGAAGTTACTAGGACCTTCTCTCGACATCAATTAAAATCCAGCGCTACCTTGAAAGTCATTTCTAAAAAAGAGCGGAGGCAGAAAAGCGTTAAAAGTAGAGGTTGCTAGAAAAACATCAAGTACCTATCCAACACAGAGTACCTAGACCTTCCTAAAAAACCGGGACGCCATATTTTAAAAACTAACCATAGAATCTTTTTGGAAATAATTTCGTTAAGTTTCCCAAAACCAAATTCATCAGTCACTACTTATTTGAACTAGTCTAACCTAACCTAACCTAGGGGCATGGCAAAAGAAGAAGGAAAAAAACAGGAGCTAGTGTAATACTATAATATATTCACATCAACCATGCATATGGCGTCTAGGCCAGTCCCTTACGACGCTCCTGATTGGCTATTGATAAG
This sequence comes from Macrobrachium nipponense, assembly GCF_015104395.2. Classification (NCBI taxonomy): domain Eukaryota; kingdom Metazoa; phylum Arthropoda; class Malacostraca; order Decapoda; family Palaemonidae; genus Macrobrachium; species Macrobrachium nipponense. Next base: position 29,144,978 of record NC_061089.1, read on the forward strand.
ACAACCACAGGGCTGGAAACCCTCAGTCTCTCTAGAGAGTTCACATAGGCAGGATGTATGTTCCACGTTTCCTGAGGGATGTTTTTCAAAAGTGTCCCTCAGGAGAGTTGGAACATACATCCTGCTATGTGAAATCTCTCGAGAGAGACTGAGTGTTTCCAGCCCCGTGATTGGCTTATCAACAGCCAATTAGGAGCGTCGTAAGGGACTAGCCTAGACATCAGATGCACGGTTGTCGGTTGATGTGAATCTACTATAGTATACATCTCGAGAATGTGCCATCCGGACACATCAAAAATGATATCTGCCAAAATATTCACTGACCCATAAATTACTAATTTTATGCAGATTTTTATCACCCTTAGGAACATAACTAGTCCATGACATACAGCATAATCAATCGAACTGCAGTGATCAGTCTTTCGAAGGTCACAATGCTACCGTGTCCCCCAATTTGACGACTGTTAACAAGCTCGAAGTATTCAACTAGTCCAGAGATGATAGAGACTGTGATCTGTAATTTTTCTGGTATTCTGCAAATGTGAAGTGAAATCTTTGGAAAAATATTTACCAGCATGAAAACAAAAATGGAATATATATAATATATAATATATATATATATATATTAATTATATATTATTATTATATGGAATATATATATATATATATATTATATATATAGTATATATATATGTATGTATATATATATATATATTATATATATAGATATGATATCTATATATATATATATATATATATATATATATATATATAGTATATATATATATATATATATATATATATATATACACACACACACACACACACACATATATATATATATATATATATATATATATATATATAATATATATATACTTATATATATGTACGTATGTATGTATATACACATATACATATATGTGACCTAAAAAATAGGCAGATAAGTATGCATCACCATGAAAACAGAAAAATAAAACCATTGTTTGTATTTTTTATAAATTCGTGAAATCAAAACAATTACATAACTTTCACAATTCTGAAGATGTGATTATTATCAGGTATTTTCCCAGCAATAAAGCTACTCTGAATGTCTTATAAGTCGATGGATGAAGGGTCAACATCTTCCAAACCCTTGACCTAAGGAAAAAGTAATAATAATAAAAAAAAACCACAATTTCGCAATTTTTTTCGAAGGAAAATCATTCATGGCAACTTTGTGTATACACCTACTGTGATGGCGAAAATAGCACCTGCGCTAACGTCAATAGCAGACAAAGTGTAAGTAATCACGGTGTAAATGTCTAATCGATACCAGAGCCTTTTAGACTTGGAGCTCATTCCACCAACTTAGCGCATATATTAAGACCGCGCCGATATTACGATTGCGTACGATTTCGTTTTACTCCGGATGACCCAATTATGCATTGATTATATTATTATCATAACAATAATAATAAACATCGTAAAATCAAGGGCACGGAAATAGATCTCTCTTTCGGTGGTCGCGGCATATAACCACGGCCCGGTGGTGGCCTGGCCTATATCGTTGCCAGACGCACGATGATGGCTAACTTTAACCTTAAATGAAATAAAAACTACTAAGGCTACAGGGGTGCAATTTGGTGCGTTTGATGGTTGGGAGGTGAATGATCAACATACCAATTTGAAGCCCTCTAGCTTCAGTGCCTTCTAAGATCTGAGGTCTGACAGAAAAGTGCTGACGGTCAGACAAGGCCATCCCAATAACTTTCTTTGATTTCACGTACTTATACAAATAGTAGTTTCATTATCATTATTATTATTACGCACAAATCTGCCAAAGTACAAGTCTGCCGGGAAGAGGTCAACAGGAAAAAATTACCACAGAAAAGTAAGACAGATGGAAACAAACAAGAGTAAAAAAAAAATTCGATCAATAACAAGTTATATATGCATACCTACGCTAAGGAATTGGTGAGATAAATAAAAGATTATCTGCGCGCCCTTGAAAGTTACATCACATACTCTCAAAGTTACGACCCGTGGCACTACAAAGAAACTTGTTCTACGCCAAATGGGAAGGAATAATAAAAAAAAAAAGTAACTTTGGTAATGGCAATTTGCATAATCGAGTCACCTCAATGCATGAAGCCGCTGTCACCCATTTAACATAGTTTCAAAGCTGCCAGGCAAGGAGCAACTGGAGGGAAAGTGTAGACTCATGGCACCTCAGGAGAATGTGGAGATGTGTCAAGTCAGTTTACCTCGTTTTTTTCAGTTTTCTGTAAAAGAAAACGGTCGAGACGGCATTTTGCGTCCGACAGCATTTTTTTGTCCGCATTTTCTGTCCGCCCTCAGGTCTTAAAAACTGCTGAAGCTACCTGGCGGCAAATTGGTATGTTGATCATCCATCCTCCAATCATCAAACATACCAAACGGCAGCCCTTTACCCTCAGTAGTTTTTTTTTTTTTTTTTTTTTTTTATTTAAGGTTAAGAGTTAAGCAAAATCGTGCGTCTGGCAACGATAGCAATCATGCCGCCACCGGGCCGTGGTTAAAGTTTCATGGACCGCTTCTCATACAGCAATATACCGAGACCACCAACAGATAGATCCCTTTTCGGTGGCCTTGATTATACGCTTTACAGAAAACTCGATTAAACTTTTTTTTTTTTTTTTTTTTTTTTTTTTTTTTTTTTTTTTTTTTTTTTTTTTTTTTTTTTTTTTTTTTTTTTTTTTTTTTTTTTTTTTTTTTTTAAAGAATTGTTCAGGTCAGGTATTCACCTGTTACATCGATGTTAGATTTTCGTCTCTGTTAGCAAGATCTGTTAATATTCTGTGGCTCTGTTACGCAAATGTGTCATCTGACTGTGCCGGAAATATGTACTTTAATCTATGTTTGAATTTTCTTTACATAAGTAAACAAGGAATTACTCTACGTTCAACCCTTTTCTTGAGACATAATAATCTTATCTGTTGCCGAAAGTAGCTATCATTTCTGATTTTCAGCGCTAGATATTCCTGTTCTGCAGTAATGAAACCTTTAAACATTTTTAACATAATCGAACACTGAGGTCTCAATGCCAAATATAATTGGTCATGCTCAATACTACAGCCGTTTCATGTCAATAAATTAAAAGTGTTTGGCGATTAAAAGTTATAGTGACTGTACCCATCAACTGTAAGATATGTGACGCTATTAACAATTATAAAATCAATTAAAATAACCCCCTTTCCTTCAGCGTATTTATCTTTGCAATCAGAACTTTTAACAATTATCCTAATTTATTCTGCTCAAAACGGTACTAGTTAGTCATTCTTTTTCGTGCATAGAACACGTAAATATTCACGTTCATTTAGCATTTCTTGCACAGATTATCAGGCAACTTTCAGCACCAACTAAAAGGCACAACACTTTCTCTACCCCCTTCATTTATCAAATGTCAGGCTCATTTTTAAATTTTTCCGACATTTATCGTCCTTTTCACGCTATAAATAAAGTAGCCTATTATCTCGGCCAACAATCATACCTTAATCAAAGAGCTCAAAGTAAGGTTAATCACGTAATGACCGCAAGCAATTCAGGCAAATTCCCCTGTATCTGCCATGACGTTTTATAAGTAGTCATTTGAACTGAATTGAATTAAATTCAAATCAGTCAAGCACCAGATTTATTGGTTGTTAGGTTTTATTAGATGAAGAATATCTAATTGTTGAAGGAAGCAGATTACACGTTCTAGGAGAGGTGTTCTGTTTCAGTGAGAATGTCGGGAATGCGAGGTGGACGGGGAACATATTCCTGAATTGTAACCAAGTACCGAACCATTCCTGAAAGCGCGGGAGATCACATCTTAAAAACTAACCACAGAATCTTTTTGAAAACAACCTCATTAAGCTTCACACACTCACACCTAACCTTACCTAACCTAACCTTACCTAACCTAACCAAGGAGCATAGCAAAAAAAAACAAAAACAAAAAAACACAGGGGATACTGCAATACCAGTATACGCCTAGGGAATTTGCGGACGGGGAAGAGGTTTCTGTAGTCGTTTGAGCATTGCCTATTAAGTGCTCTTTCACAAAGCGTAAGAAGGAAACTCGTAATCCAGAACGGCTGTTAAGCATACGTACATTGTACATCCGCCAAGAACTAGATAAAAAAAAAAGTAAATAAATAAGAGCGCCTAAGTTTCTTCGACGCAATCGCGTTTTCTGTAAAGCATATGATTCTGTGCAAAATCTCCGCCACGTTCCATGAGATTCTCAGCCTCGGCCCATAAAACTTTCAGCCACGCCCCGGTGGTGGCCTGCGTTAATGGCACCTACATCGGTGCCACAAACACGATCATGGCTGACCTTAACCTTTAATAAGATAAAAAAATAAAATAAAAATTACTGAGGCTAGAGGGCTGCAGTTGTTTTGATGACTGGAGGTGGATGATATACATAAAAATTTGCAGCCCTCTAGCCTCAGTAGTTTTTAAGATCTGAGGGCGGACAGAAAAAGTGCGGGCGGACAGACAATGCCATCTCAATAGTTTCCTTTTACAGAAAACTAATACGTGTATTAGTCATAAGTTATACTTAGTGACTTCTCGATCAGACAACCTTCACGATTCTTGTATGTAGATCGAGCGTCTTTTTAATCTCTCATTATTCCGAACGGAGAAAAATTAAACGAATAATTTTTAAAGATTTTTCTAAAAGAATGATAAGATGTGTAGATTATTAAGAGAGGTGAACAAAATGATTAATAGGAATTTCAAAAGTATGATGGGCAGAAACAGAAATATATGTCAGATATATATACACACTCGCGCGCGTGCGCACACACATGTATAAATAAATACATACACATATATCACATATGTATACATATGTGCGTGTGCATTTAGATACTTCTTTCCTCTATGTCTACATATGGATACATACACGCAGACACACACGCACACACACACACACACACACATATATATATATATATATATATATATATATATATATATATATATATATATGTATGTATGTATGTATGTATGTATGTATGTATATATATATCCTTACTTACAGTAAAGTAGCTGTAAAGAACAATAACTCCTTTTTTTCAGTCTCGTCATTAATGAACGATAAGGTACGGTAGCAAGTACTTAGTATCCTGTCGTGCGATAACGTCCGACCATTTGTTGCCGAGCTAGAGGCTGTTTCCTACTTTTTCTGCAGAATTAATCAACGCCACGCGAGGCAACTAGTCATTTCCGACGCGAATGCGATGATAAAAATGCGCGCCTCCGAAGCCACTGGAACAGCCTTTGTACGAACATTTCTGGAATTGATCTAAACGTTTGCTTTTTTCCATTTAAGACGTGTGCTGCTTTCGTAGCAACGTTGGCAGTGAACGCAGATATCAGTGTGTGTGTGTGTGTGTGTTAGTTCTCTCAATAAACAAGAGAACGGAAATATCTTGGTAGCAACTATTTCATCAAAATATAACCGCTTAGAGAGAGAATCTCCCCTTTCTGTAAGTTTCAACGTTAACGCAGATACTGGTGTTTCAACTTTCAACAAGCATGGAGAGACGTATCTTTATCTTTACAGCACATATTTCGTAATAAAGTGTTCAACCAGATGTAAAGATAAGCTGAAATGACATTCCTTGCCGAAGTATAAAAGGTGCGCTATTTTAGAGTTGCTACAAAACATATAAAAGACAAACGAGATTTCATAATATGAGACAGTCATCGAACCTTTACAACTTCGGATTGTTCAGACGTTTATGTATGTCGAGTGTCAGAGGACATCATAATCAATGGAGTATTTTTGCTTTGGAAAGCTTACTAATCAGTTTTCTAAAATGTGGTCGCAATTACCAACATATTTCAAATGTATTTACTAAGAGAGACGCATTTATTTGGAAGATAAACAAACAAACAAACCGGCAACAACAAAAATGAAAAATAGTGATGATGACCTTTAGAATTTGAAAAAGATATTTTCTGTATCCAGTGTAATATTGAACGAAATTAATTGGTCATAAACAAAGGTCAGTGGGACGAAAATGAAAAATCTAATGCCCCTTTCTAGCCCTGACCAAGAAAAAAAAAATGGAAGAGAAGACAGGTATATGAGGCAATGAACACAAGACGGGCAAAAAGACTGACGAAAACAGAAAATTCCGGAGCTTAGACGTGGGAGGAAAAAAAAGTCACTGAGCGATATTCTATAAAAACAGAGGCCATTTTCAGATGTACCCAGACATGCGAGTTATTGGAAGGTCTAACGCACAACCTACACATTGGAATGTATCAGTTCTATCCATCGATCCATACCACGCAGTTTGTCATCGGAATGACAAAAAAATATCTTGAAAATGATCTCATTACCATAAAAACTGCCAAGGAGACGAGTTATTGCTGAGTACCTGACATTGCTTCGTCAGCAGAATAGCCTTTCACCATTACGGGAATTTGTTTCATCCTTACAACGGAGAGTTTCTAAGTAATGAGATATTAATGCATTTCCTCCCAAGATAACTAAGCGTGCTTAGATATTAACCACACAGCTAAAAGCAAAATCGTTCTACCTCTTCGTGCGTGCGTGCGTGCGTGCGTCCCTAATGCTTTCTCTCCTGAAAAGCAACGCATTATAATAATGATTTTCAAGCCGATGAAACATATTTGACGTTCTGCAAAAGAAACGTGCAATATTCGAAAGTATATAATACCCTTTGGCGTCACGTAGATTCATTCACCTCCTGATTGTAAGTACGCGTTTGTCAGTGCGTTTTCTACTTCTATCCCGGTTATCCTTTCTTAAAAAATTAAAAATGCCTGGCGATACAATAATATCAGCCGAGGAGAACTATGTTAAAAGATTAATTTATTTGCCTTTGCGTTCATTTGTTCCAACCTTACCTTCAAGAATTTCAAAGAGGCCAATAAACACCGGTCGTTAGCTGAGCATTAATCGTTAGCTTTACGCAACTTCAAATGCGTAATTTGCACGCGTGTATGTGCGTGCATATGAGAGAGAGAGAGAGAGAGAGAGAGAGAGCCTCCTATTTTCTTCGTCTCAACCTCCTCCACCTTGTCTTAATGTCGATATCCTCCCCCCACCCTCTCCCTCCTCTCTCTCTGTCTCTGTCTCTCTCTCTCTCTCTCTCGGGTAGGCTCCATTTGCCGACTAATGACGTCAGAGCTAACTATATATTGACCTATACTCGTCAGTGATAATCACCCCAATGACGTCACCGTATCGATTAGCCCCGTGACAAATCGACCCTTAGCCTTTTCCCTACATTGCCGATTCTAGCGAGAACTTCTGGTAGTCAACTCGTCCGGACGACTTTGGTCGGAAGAAGAAGGGGATCTTTCCTAGACAATGACCCCTCCCCCACCCCCTCAAGAGTTTTCGGGGGTTGTTATCTAGGACTGATATTTCTTGAGGATTATTATCTTTATGATATTTATAGTCTTTTGTTTATGCTTTAACGGTAATCGCGTACGGGCTTGAACTAAACACGCCGCAAAGGTGGGTTTAAAACCCTTGGAGTCACTATCCAGGAAAGATTAGAGAAACGAGAGGAAAACATCAATGAAAAACAGATAAGATAAAATTTAAAGTACCACTTAAATCAAAGTTTTATGAGTAAATAATAATTTGATCCCCTTAGAGATACTTTTAAGCTCAGACTAGAGCTATAATTTATTGACAAAATGTATAGATTCGTGGTCAGAATGCTTTTAGTTTATGCAAGCTGTCATCACGACTGCATTTTAGTCAGTGTTCATGATGCTCTTAACTCCAAGTCAAAGTGATATTTGTTTACAAAATGTATAAATCTATTATCCCACAATTCTTAAATGAACGTTGTAATAAACTGCAAATGTTATTACGTAAAGTAAAGCTCTTTTTTGTCACTGTTGTATCATTGCAATACGTTGAAGGTATATTGTGTATCTTCATTTGTCAGTGGCGAATAGAAAATAGAAATTAGGGCAAAGGCCAAGTACTGGGACCCATGAGGTCATTCAGTTTGAAAGTGTAACAGGAGGAACAACTCGCAGTTGCATCAAGGTACAATTTATACATAGCGTGGAAAGTCAGATGGAAGAAAGAGAATATGAACGGAGGTCAAGTAAAAGAATTCAGAGACGTTGCTGTTAGGAGCTAAGGGAACGCTGCAAGGACCCTTAAGTAATGCCTACAGTGCACCACGTGCGGCATACTATATCACCACTACCCTCCTACGGGGTCCGAGGTAAATAACCTTTAGTCTATTTCTTGTTCATCCGCACCAGCTGTGTAACCATATTTTTGTGCGTAACAGCTTTTCTTCCGGAATCTGTTGTTCATTAATAGTGGGCGACTCCTCCGCGTATTCATCACTTCCAAATAAATATCTTACCCACTTCTCGTGTCAGGATGAGAACAAAAAGGATCACTTAACTTCTTTCTCTTCCCTTTTGCGTCACTTGATGACCTTCATGCAGCCTAATTTGCATGGCATCAAAAATCATAAATAACAACAATTAATACAGCAACGTGAAAATTAAATAATGAATCATACTGCAAAAGAATAGACGCACACGATGAAGAAGAAATTCAATCATGGGCATTACCTTCATACTTTAGATAAACTCATGATTCATCTCAAACCTTCACTGCTAACAAACTAATATTCTTCCACAAATAGAAGTTAGCATGACTGATCTTTGTGCATCTGATGTGATTTTGCGGGGAAGTACATTGGCTCCAGTAAAAGAAGACAGAGCTCCTACTAGAATAAAGAAGAAGAAGAAGAGAAGAAGACCTTCTTCATACTGTTAGCACTCGGAGTCGTTCGACGACCTATACTACGTACGTCTACGATCGATTTTGAGCGGGGTGCTGGCGATTACGTAACTTATACATTTCGTATGAGCGCCGTGATCGCTCATCCGATGCTCTGGAAATACGATTGAATTCCTTTAGGTGGGATTCAATTTTTTCACATTTCGAAAAACCCCGACCTCCAATAAAATGCTGACGGATTTCCGACTTTCAATTTCTGTTCTTATCCTTTGGTGTTCGTTTCTCAGCCTTGGTATCATTGCGTAATACGTCAGGAAATCGGTTTCCTCGCATATGCTTTCGGTCAGACTCAAGGGACAAAGACGGCAGACTTTTGCGATGCGGACGAAAGATTCTGGAAACCTGACTTCGTCTCTGATACCTTTTTGCCCGCGTTGCCTGTGTCCTTGAGACAGCATTTACTACCGAGTGTTTCCTGGGGTTACCAGATATAGTAGATAGAGTGTAGGGAAAGTGGAAATAAACTGGTGTAGGAATTTTTTACTATCATAGAAAAAAAAATATTTAGCACTATAAAGGATAACTTGCCATTTCCAACTAACGAGCGACGTATCGTAGCAAAAAGTTGAATTTTATATCACATATATATATACATATACATATATATATATATATATATATATATATATATATATATATATATATATATATATATATAATATATGTATATAGTATATATGTTTGTGCTCTTACTTGTTAGTTCCTTGAGGTGACATATCACACTTTAGTGTACAAGACCACAGTTGATGGTCGAAAGCTTTAATCCTATACAACAAATATATATTTTAAACAACAAGAGGAATTTACTTCATTGTGGATTGTATCCCCATATATATATATATATATATATATATATATATATATATATACATATATATATACGTATATATAATATATATATATATATATATATATATATATATATATATATATATATATATACTACTAAATGCACAGAATCAGGTGGAGTAAAATGATAATAAGTCAACAAGAAAATTAGTAAAAACAGAGCTGCTTCGAATTTAAAGAGAATGGGTCCCATTAAAAACAAAAACAAAACAATAACAATATGTCAGGACAAACCCAATTTTAAACTAGACAGAATGGTGGAAAAATCTATTATACCAAATGCCCTAGCGAGGGCTGACAGCATTTCTGCCACGTCTGGCAACCTATCCCCTATTCGCCATCTCTTCAAAGGGACAGAAGAGCTGAACAGAGAGAGGGCGAGGTGGATTGGTGACATGGAAACGCGACGTAAACATTAATTTCCGTTCCTCGATCTGAGGAGCGAGGATTCGAGGCAGTCCTTGTGACGTGGTAAAGAAGAAGAAGAAGAAGAAGAAGGAGGAGGAGACCAAATGGACGAAGCAGGAAGAGGTCGGATTAATCATCTTAATTGTGGTTTCTTGTAGTGATATAAAACTGAAGAGATGGAGGCGCCAAATAGCTAACAAACGTATAGACAAATGGATAAGTTTTTCCAGAGAAAGTACTTAAAGGAATTAAAATTCTGCATATTTCTTGCCGCTTGAGTATTATGATCTTGCCTAGATGGAAGACGGAAACTAATAAAACCTAAATATAAACGATAATAAATAAATTTAAAATGTACATATTTTATATTGCTTGACTTTATCTGTCATACATTTTGTCTTCAGGAATACTGCAGATCAAAAAGGGAATGTTTTTCAAATAAGAAAGCACTTAAGATAAAAGGAATATACGTGAAAGAAGAGACCGAACTTGCAATAAAAATATACTTCTCACAGGTGAAAACACTTAAGTTAATGGAACCGTACCTCTTACTTACAGGAAATTAAAATAGTTTATACCTTCTACAAGATAGAGAATATACCTTCCACACACGAAAGTCTTAAAAAACAATAAAAAGTAATTTCACTTCCGCATATTAGATTTTCAATAAACCGACAATGGAAATCGCAAACAAAATGAAATACTAAGGCGAAAATGTACTGGGAAAAGGAATGTTTTACGGGGTCATAAGATTGACCCCTCATGGACTATTATGAACCTGATTTTGAACGGTGAATTTGACCGAAATAACCTTAATCAAGAAAAGTAAAAACTTCAGAACAACTATAATAACTGATGTTGAGTTCCATGTGCTTTACTGAAAGTTTTCAGGCGGTTTTAACTGCCAAAAAATCTAATTCAGAAAATGCCCAGTCAAAGTTCGAATGGAAAAAGTATGAAATCTTAATCTGAAGCTGATTAGCAAACAAATTATTGATCAAACCGATCTCTCTCTCTCTCTCTCTCTCTCACTTCTCTCTTCGATCTCTTCTCCTCCTCTCTCCCTCCTCTCCCTCGCTCGTCCTATCTTCCTCTTCATCTCTCTGACTTCTCTCTCCTTCTCTCATCGTCTCTCTCTCTCTCTCTTCCTCCTCGTTCTCTCCTTCTGTCTCTCTAACACACGCAGATAGGTAGTTTGAGAATGTTTTACTGGTGTATGAAATTTCTTGCGTTTAATAGTTGAAGTGATTGTTTGATTACTTGTAATTTCCTTGATCACGGAAGAGAAAGTTCCGACTTTCTTAAAAATGGGACAAAACAATCAAATGCTCACTTTAGCAACAGAGAGTCAGAGGGAAAGAACAAATAATAATGATGAAGTCGAACTAAAAACAGTCTGACAGACCTTCTTGCTCGGTCCATGAGTATTCAAGCATCCTAGATACTTAAAGAGTATTTCTAGTTTCTTCCCTCCTTAAAACAAATCGTCAAGGAAGCGTAGGAAACCTAAAATGGCAAATAACGATGAAATCAGAAAGGCAAGGCTAAATAAGGTTTATGTAAATGGACTTGATGTACAAACTTCAAAGGTCACGAGCCAGTCAATTTGGGAACCGCAAAGTTCTTGAAGTTGCTGTATAAGCTTGTTTCGATCCAAGATTCACAGAGAAAGAATCAACACTTTCCTTCTTACATATTTGCTGTTATTTCTTTAAGGGTTAACAAATATAAGTCCACCTGTAAATATCGCAGCTTTATGGCAGTGACGGAATAAGTAATTGCTGCACTCAATAAAGTTATCAGCTGCTGACAATGAGCCAGTGTCGTAAAACATTCACATATACCAACCAAATCCCCAACCGATCTCCATTGTCAGATATATGAAATTCATCAGCGTTTTCCAGCTAAACTTTGGATTTAGTCGACGGTTTATAAGCAATTTGCACCGAGTCATAAATGCATCCTGGGTAAATATATCCCGTTAAATTGCATTTCATATTTATTCATTTTTCTCCGCATAAAAAGGAAAATTCGGAAACATTTTTGTTCGTCCATGTAAAATGATAATCTTATTCTGTATTTATATCATAAACCTTTGTATTGTACTTGTTTTTCTTCACTGATCACTGATTTTTTTTGTTTCTTTTCGGAAGTTATAGGACAAAGACCATCGGAACATTTTACTATATAGATTCCTGAGGTTCTATAAATAAACGTGGGCGTAAGGTACTTGTTTAAAGCAAAAAAAGAAGAATGATAATCCAATAACAGCGAGGAAATAAGCAAAGAAAAAAGCAACAGAAGAAAAACTTGCGCGTCGACTAGAATTACAACGATCGCTCCTGAACTTTCTGTATCCTTTGCTTGTTGGTCAAAGTTAAGTATATCTTAGTTTAACGAGACCACTGAGTTGATTAACAGCTCTCCTAGGGCTGGCCCGAAGGTTTAGATATTTTGATGTGGCTAGGAGCCAACTGGTTACCTACCAACGGGACCTACAGTTTATTGTGGGAACCGAACCCCATTATATCGAAAAATGAATTTCTATCACCAAAAATAAATTCCTCTGATTCGAACTTCGGAACACAACGAGGAACGTTTGCATGTCTATAAAAGGCATAAATCTGTAACTTTTATCATGTTAACTGTTATCCCCTTACAAAAATGATGCATAATAATATTCCTGAGTTACACAAGAATTTTAAGGAAATATCCAATCCACTTGCAACACAATAAAACTACATTTTTCCCTCCACATCATCATTGATACGGTGGAGATTCCAATATAACCCGTTATGTGAGGATATAGTAGTTTAGATTTATAAGACTTATAGCTAAATAACAAAAATAAGTAAATAAATAAACTAAAAATGCGACGAAGTTTCTTCGGAGCAATCGAGTTTTACCGTTTCTGTACAGCGTATAATGCTACTTGAAACTCAACCACGGCCCATGAAACTTTCAGCCACGGCCCGTGGCCTATGTTGTCGGCACGTATATCGGTTCCAGACGCATGATCATGGCTAACTTTAAAGAAAAAAAAAACTACTGAGGCTAGAGGGCTGTAATTTGGTATGTTTGATAACTGGTGGTTGAATTATCAACATCCCAATTTGCAGCCCTCTAGCCTCAGTGGTTTTTAAGATCTGAGGGCGGACAGAAAAATAGCCATCCCAATATTTTCCTTTTACAGAAAACTAAAACCGCTACACTTTCATTTCTGACGAGAAAATAAACTATAGACGCAGCACAATTTGGTCACGTTTGGGATGTATTTGGTGTACATTATCATGGACATATTTCAAGAAACTAGTGTGAATAAACTGACACCCTTTACACTATCCGTCTAAAACTAAAAAGATGTCAGAATACTCTGACAATATAACAAATATATTTGAATGAGATATATAGAATTAGTGTTTTTTAACTGGAGCGCAACAAGAGCTTCCAAGTAAATTAATCGGTTGCGTAAGTATCACAAACGTAGAACGACCTCATCTTCGAGATCCATTAGTTGGAAAAATGTCGGAGCATTCCGGAAAACGACGTCCCATTCTTCTTCTTCTTTTTCTTGCTGTTGTTGTCGTTCTTGTTCCCATCGGTGTCTCTTACTTTCTTCTGCTTGTGTCCGCGCCAACATTCTTCTACCAAGTTCATCTCTCTTCACTTCCTTTCCAGGTAAGTTTCTACATTTTTAATATCTTTTTATTTCCTCATCCTCTACCCTCTAGGGCCAGTCGCTTTTACTATAGTAGATTCACATCACCCGTGCATTTGAATTCTAGGCCAGTCCCTTACGACGCTCCTGATTGGCAGTTGATAAGCCAATCACAGGGCTGAAAACTCTCAGTCTCTCGAGAGAGTTCACATAGGCAGGACGTATGTTCCATCTCTCCTGCGGGATACGTCTTTCAAAAGTATCCCTCAAGAGGGGTGGAACATACATCCTGCCTATATGAACTCTCTCGAGAAACTGAGACTGAGTTTCCAGCCCTGCCACTGGCTTATCAACAGCCCATCAGGAGCGTCGTAAGGGACTGGCCTAGACATCAAATGCACGGCTGATGTGAATCTACTATAGTGTCAGTCTCTTTCAACTTCCATTTCAAAAAATGTTTCTAGAAATTCTTCGGTGTCTGTCTTTCCTTCGTGAGCCAATCACGAGCGCTCCCCGTTCTAAAGTACATATATGTAACTTCACCCATTTGCTTTCGTGGAAATTTTACAAGACATTTTCGCATGCCTCGTGAGCTAACCGCCAACCCTCTTCTTCCATAATGTTGCGTTTGCAACAAGCGACTCGAATCGATTCAATTCATGAAGAATCAACTCGATTCATGATTCGTCTTGATTCGCCACATTAACTTCAGTATAAACCGCTTACACCCAGCGAGTCGAATCAATTTAAATCATGAAGAGTCAGCTGGATTCATGATTCGTCTTGATTCGCCACATTAATTTCAATGTAAACCGTTTACGCTAAGCGAATGGAATCGATTCAATTCATGAAGAATCAATACGATTCACGATTCGGCTTGATTCGCCGCACCAATTTCAATGTAAAATTCATGACGAATCAACTCGATTCATGAATCGTCTTGATTCGCCACAATCTCAATGTAACCGTTTACACTCAGCGAGTCTTGTCAATCCAAATCATGTCGATTCGCTGGGTGTAAACGGTTACATTGTAATTAGTATGGCGAATCAAGATGAATTACGAATCGTGTTGATTCTTCATGATTGAATTGATTCGATTCGCTTGGTGTCAACGCAGCCTAAGACTGCCAAGATTCGCCCAAACAATTTCCCTCTCAACTTCCTTTTCAGGAAAGTTTTCGTCTTCTGTGAGAAACATGACAATAATTCATCCCTTAATCTGAATTCTATCTCAGGCTGCAAATGATGCAGTAGACATTGATCAGACAGAAGTCTAGAAAAGAATTCGACAAGCCAAAGCTTTCTTGCATAATGTAGAAATGAACGTGTCTCATTTTCACTGATCTGTCTTCATTCTTTTTTTTTTTTTTTTTTTTTTTTTTTTTTTTTTGGTTGACTTCGTTACATACTATGGGTATGTCGCAAATCTAAATTTTCAAAAATCTCGAAGACTCCTGGTCGATCAGGGTCTAGAGAATACTCTCTAGAGAAATTCTCGACCAGAGAAAAGACAAACGAAATCTAGAACATAACCGACTATTGCCTCACCACGGCAACCTATAAGAGGCCGACATGACTGCAGCACCAGAACTCCCATATTGACAGAAAACATCTGTGTTTGCTCAGCAAATACTGAGGAAATGGAAGAAACTCGAGAATGACGCCGGGGAGCGATTTGAAGATGAAGGTATATATCAAAAGTGGTGTCCCGAATGGCCGGGGTAAATACCAGTCGTTATGAGCAACTCAAATAGAATCCTTTACTTAAATTGCTATACAAAATAAAATAAGATAAAAATGCGTCGATGTTTCTTCGGCGCAATCGAGTTTTTTGTACGGCGTATAATCAAGGACACCCAAAATATATCTATCTTTCGGTGGTCTCGGTTTAGGGCTGTATGAGCAGCGGCCCATGAGACTCTCAGCCGTCCGTGGTGGCCTGTCCTATAGAGCTGCCAGACGCACGATTATGACTAACTTTAACCTTCAATAAGATAACAACTACTGAGGCTAGAGGGCTGTAATTTGGTATGTTGGATGATTGGAGGGTGGATGATCAACATACCAATTTGCAACCTTCTAGCCTCTGTAGTTTTTAAGATCAGACGGCGGACAGAAAAGGTGCGGATGGACAGACAAATAGCCATCTCAATAGTTTTCTTTTTACAGAAAACTTAAAAGAAAAAAAAAAAAAAAGGAATGATACGAACTACTGATACCACAGAACAATTCATTTGCTACCGTATTTTCCTAAAAGGATCAAATTATTCTTTAAAGATACTGAAGATGATCTATACTCTGTTTTTTTCCATCTGTCCATCCGCCTGTGGTGTTTGCGTATGGTAACACTGCGTCCCGGGCTTTAGATAGTCACATTCAGCTTACATTCAACAATAATAACAATATCCTATTTCGAATATTAACAGTGTAATTCGCATACAGTAAATTATTAAAACACTTTTCAGTTGCAAATGTACACCCAAATATCCTTTTATTTACCTAAAACTTACACATAGCGTAACTATCTAAAGCCCGGGACGCAGTGTTACCATACCCAAACACCACTGGCGGGTGGACAGATGGAAAAAAATAGTGTATAGTAAGGTTTTTTCATTTAAAGGAAATTTATATATGGGGGAAATTTATCGGTTGGCATAAAACATGGGGGCGCGACGGTGGCGATGTATTGCCGAAAAATGTTATGCTAAAAACACTTGATTGAAGGAGTGACGAAAACCATGAGACATAAACGGAGGGGAAAATGGAATACTGCATAAAAATACAAAATAAAAATTGCTATTAATTAATGCAGACACTGGAGGCTATAAAGTTCAGAGCCCCCGTACGTGAGGGCTGACCGCTAATATTAGATGACGTGCTTGCAACTGCGAATGGTGTCTCTGTTTCGTTGTTTGAAATTGAGAGGAAATATTTAAACGTTCTTCTCTTTGGAGTTTTAGCATCAAGAAATGCTTGTGCGATCACATGATCCAGCATCATCACTGTCTTTGATTGTGAACGTCATTACTTATAACTGTTCCATAACAAAAATACAGCAAGAAAATTAACCACTTAATATCAACGCCATTACTTATATTTGTTCCATAACAAAAATACAGCAAAAAAAATCAACCACTTATATCAACGCCATTACTTATATTTGTTCCATAACAAAAATACAGCAAGAAAATTAACGACTTAATATCAACGTCATTACTTATATCTGTTCCATAACAAAAATATAGCAAGAAAATTAACGACTTAATATCAACGTCATGACTTATATCTGTTCCATAACAAAAATATAGCAAGAAAATTAACCACTTAATATCAACGTCATTACTTATATCTGTTCCATAACAAAAATACATAAAGAAAATTATTCACTTAATATCAACGTCATTACTTACATTTGTTCCAAAAAAAAAAAATACAGCAAGAAAATTAACCACCCGAATATGACCCATGAAATATTCCCCTTTCATGTGCCGCGCCCATCCGTGAGAGCCTTCATTTATTCATTAATGCACCTGCAACGCACGCACACACAAACGCCGACACAGACACACGCACGCACTCATACCTACACTTGCATTGGCGTCCAAGTTCTCATGTTACGAAAGGATGGCAACAGCGAGAGTTCTTCTCACCTGACACATCTCCTCCCGTTATGCTGCTCCAATTCTAAAAACATCACTATATATATTTGTATATTGTATATATATATATATATAGATATATATTATATTAATAATATATATATTATATCTATATATATTGTAATATATATAAATATATATAATAATATATATTATAATATAATATATATATATTATATATATATATACATATTTATAATATATATATGTGTGTGTGTGTGTGTGAATGTGTGTATATACATATATATATGTTATCCATATTGAAAGGATATTACATTTTACCGATTCTTTAGGATAATGTACTGGTGCTGTGGAAATAGATATCGAAATGTGAAAATGAAATACTATTGTAGATTCAATTCAACCGTGCATTTGATGTCTAGGCCAGTCCCTTACGACGCTCCTGATTGGCTGTTGATAAACCAATCACAGGGCTGGAAACTCTCAGTCTCTCTCGAGAGTTCACATAGGCAGGATGTATGTTCTACCTCTCCTGAGGGGTACTTTTGAAAGACGTATCCCTCAGGAGAGGTGGAACATACATCCTGCCCATGTGAACTCTCAAGAGAGACTGAGATTTCCAGCCCTGTGATTGGCTTATCAACAGTCAATCAGGAGCGTCGTAAGGGACTGGCCTAGACATCAAATGCACGGTTGATGTGAATCTACAATAGTATTTCATTTTCACCATTCAATATCCATTTCCACGGCACCAATACATTATCCTAAAGAATCAGTAAAATGTAATATCCTTTCAATATGAATAACACAGTGAGTATATTCAATAAACGTCGGTTTTTTTTTTATCTGTTTTTCTTTTTATTTATTTTTTCCACAGTCAATCGTGCATAGGGAGTCGTGACATTTATCCCGCGTCAAAAACATTCTGGCAATTATTAAAAAGTTAATTTCGTTCAAGGGGTAATTAATTTTTAATTTTTCTCATTTACACACACACACACACACACACACACACACACACACACACATATATATAATATATATATTATATATATATATATAATATATATCTATATATACGTATATATATATATATATATATATATATATAGATATATATAATATATATTACCGTATATATATAAAAAATATTTTTAATTATATAATATATATATCTAATATATATATATATATATTCTATATCGTGAATATTCTGTATATGAAAATATGTTTGTTCGTCGTTAACATAACCCTTAATTAATCCTGTTAGGCACGAAACAGAATTCAAATATTTCCAAACACCACCCGTCGCGTTGTACGTAAACAACAAAAGGTTAATATGACAAAGAGCGTTGCATGACACCACATTTGCCATCGAAGTTAATGTTTCATTTTTCCCTTTCAGATGACTCCTACACTCGTGTAAGTCGATAAGGACATAAATGTAGGACTAAACATTGATATGCTCTATTAATAGACTGGTGCCCAAGCGTGTCACCACTTCAGCGCCATCGCAAGAGCTGCCGTCATAAGATGGCACTGTTAGATTATACCAGCACAAGGAGCACGTTGAGTCCCACTTCAAGGTCACTGCAAGAGACAAGCAAACAAACAAGCATAGAAATAAACACGAGCCGTGTTTAGACTAGGATAGACTCGTAATGAAGATACTTGTAAATGCTTTATCGTTGGATTATGGCACAAACAGGCAACCCACTTTGTCAATAATAAACTTATTATGTTTCAAAGGTGATCATCACCTTACGAATGTAAATAATGTTGTTTAAAATATATTTCGAATCGGACAGGTTTTCATTACTTTTACCACTTGATCTCCAGGTTAATGGACGTTATAAATATCAGCCAGAATAAGTAGGCAGAAAGAAGCATATAAAATGAAATGCTCAACAAAATACAAATATTCATTTCGAAACAAAACAGCAAAAAGAAAAGTTTTCGTACCGGAAGCTTTTGATATTGAAAGTCAGCCCAAAGCCATAAGAAAATCCATTTGTCGAGGAGAAAAAATAAAAAGCCGTCAGTGACTGACACACAAATCAAAGTGAAAACAAGTTAGCTTTTACGATGCACATTTCATAAAAGAAACATCACTTGGAATTCTCAAGTGGAAGCACAGAAAATCATTGCACTCTTAGGTTTTACGAAGCACGGCTGACGCACGCGCACACACACACGACTAGGAACCTCAGTATATTGTGATGTTTAGCTATGTAAGTAATACAATATTAACAACATCACTAATTTTATAGTACTCGCCCTTTCATTTATGTATGCATGCACACACGCGTAAATATAATTAAATGAATAAATAAATAAAATATATATATATATATAAATATATATATATATATATAATATATTATATATATGTGTGTGTGTGTGTGTGTGTGAGTGTGTGTGTGTGTGTGTGTGTGTGTAGTGTGAGTGTGGTGTGTGTGTGTGTGAATGTGTGAGTGTGTGTATAACATGTATATATATACACACAATTTAAAGAATAAAAGCATTAATTAATAAATTAATAGAGATATTGTTTGTCATGAAACCTTTATTTTTTCAGATAAATCACTTATTAGATATAGCCTAGTAAATTTAATCAATTCAAAGCCGTTGCACAGCTAAAGGTCAAAGTATTCAGGATAGCATCTCAAACATTTAACAACTGAACGATTAGATGAACAAATAAATAAAACCCATTTAGTTTCATA
This sequence comes from Macrobrachium nipponense, assembly GCF_015104395.2. Lineage (NCBI taxonomy): Eukaryota > Metazoa > Arthropoda > Malacostraca > Decapoda > Palaemonidae > Macrobrachium > Macrobrachium nipponense. The sequence goes on from NC_061089.1 coordinate 29,165,074, forward strand.
GGTACCGTTGCCAATCAAAAGCTTTATGAAATGGAGAAATGTATAGGACACAGTCAGGAGAGAGAGAGAGAGAGAGGAGAGAGAGAGAGAGAGAGAGAGAGAGAGAAAGAGTATCTTTCCTATTAGCAGAACCCTGAAATATTCAAAGGGAGGCCAGGTAATATAACGTACAAGGACTATCTCTCTGTAGCATCAAAAGAATCGTAACACAGAGAGAGAGAGAGAGAGAGAGAGAGAGAGAGAGAGAGGTTCTTGGAAGACACGACCACAGTAATAAAGGAAGCGAGCAAAAGACGTGAGCGTGAAGACTTGCCAAGTGGCACTCTCATAAAAGGTCCGGGGAAAAAAGGAGTGAGGGGGCACTAAAGTAGAGAGAGAGAGAGAGAGAGAGAGAGAGAGAGAGAGAGAGAGAGAGAGAGAGAGCCTCTAAGGGTCGCCTGTCAGAATGCTGGAAGAGGCGGAGAAAACCAGACGGGTTCTTGGGAAAAGGGGACTGAGAAGTCGGGCCCTTCACGAAGAGAAAAGAAGAAAAAATATCTAGTTAGGTAGACTGGAATAAACAACCACGGCGCAATCGACTTTTCTGTACATCGTATAATCAAGGCTACCAAAAATAGATCTATCTTTCGGTGGTCTCGGTATAATGCTGTATGAGCCTCGGCCCATGAAACCTTAACCACGGAACGGTGGTGGCCTGGCCTATATCGTTGCTAGACGCACTATCGTGGCTAACTTTAAGCTTAGAAAAAAAAACAATTATAAAGGTTAGCGGGCTGCAATTTGGTATGTTTGATGTTTGGAGGGTGGATGATCAATGTACTAATTTGCAGCCCTCTAGCCTCAGTAGTTTTTAAGATCTGTGGGTTAACGGAAAAGTGCGGATGGACAGACAATGACATCTCGGTAGCTTTCTTTTACAGAAAACTAAAACGTAAGGTTAGGTAGCCTCAAATAATGGCAACCAGTTAAAAAAAATTACTGATCCGTAGAGAAAGATCGGACGTTTATTAGTTGCGTAATCGTCGCGATCCCGAAAATTAGATTTCTTTTTACCGAGAAGATTGTCAAGACTCCTTTGAAGATGCCTCTTACGACTCGGAAGGACATTTTGTCTCTTAAAAGTGGATTTCTTCCTGGGAGCCGAGACAGATGATACGCGAGCGTTTGTGTTCCAGGAAAATCGAGGGATAGTCGGATAAGACTGCAAATTGGTTTACTAAAGGGCTTTTATTGGTTAAGAGGTCGTACAAAGGTGACAAGACCTTTTTGAGAGATATGATCAAATATATAATTATATATATAATATATATATTATATATATATATAAATATATATATATATATATATCTATATATATATATATATATATATATATATATTATATATATATATATATATATATATCAGTACCCTCAGGCAACTGGTGCTTCAGGAAATGCCCAATGTCTGATATATCAATGCACGATGTGCAAGTGAGGCGCAACACCCAATAGAGCAAACGGAAATGCCCCCTGAAAGCAGCACTAGCCCTTTCTCTGAGGCCAACGGCCGTCAGAGTGAATTTATTTATTTATTTATAAAACTTCAACGGCAGCGGTAGGAAGCTTTACTGGTGGAAGATGTTCAAATGCAGGGGAGAGAGCCTTGTCAGGGTTGCGGAGTCCTTGAATGGAGGACCTGACCTAACCTAACCCATCCTAAGCTAACCTAAGCTAACCCTTTCTAACTTAACCCAACCTAAGCTAACCTATGCTAACCCAGCCTAACTTAACCCAACCTCAGCTAACCTAAGCTAACCCAGCTTAATTTAACCCAACCTAGGCTAACCTAAGCTAACCCAGCTTAACTTAACCCAACCTCAGCTAACCTAAGCTAACATAAGCTAACCCAGCCTAACTTAACCCAACCTCAGCTAACCTCAGCTTACACAGCCTAACTAACCTAACCTAGGCTAACCCAAGCTAACCCAGCCTAACTGAACCCAACCTCAGCTAACTTAAGCTAACCCAGCCTAACTTAACCTAACCTCAGCTAACATCAGCTTACACAGTCCAACTGAAATCAACCTAAGCTAACTTAAGCTAACCCAGCCTAACTTAACCCAACCTAACCTAACCTCAGCTAACCCAACCTAACCTTAGCTAACCAAACCTAACCTAACCCAACCTACACACGTTTTTACACCAGTTGGAAATCAGGAATGAAAAGAACACCCTTTGGGCTGCTTTCTGCTATGAGAATTGCACAAAAAGAACAGTGCCACTGCCGATATAAGTAAGAGGTTACGTATTGGTAGCTGGTCGGCTGGGGTGGGTCATACCAGAGTCAAAATAACAGGGTCTGCTCACAAGGCGGTACTAAAACCTATCCCCGCCCCTTGTGAAACGTCATCAGTTACAAAAGGACCATATCTTTATGAAACTATACTTACGATAACATTTTCATATAACTATTTTTTCGATGGCGTTTTTTTATATAAATTTTCCTTTTATTGCATGTTGCCGTATACTACGTTAAAGTACAAAGAATGCTCTTTCAAATGATATATAGCACATTACAATTACGATTACTTTCAAATCCATAAGCGCGAACAGAAAAAATTATCTACGCACACAAAAATGTGCAATTACTTCATCCGTCAACCTACATACATTCACGTTTCGTAGCCTAGCTGACTAAGGGATGATGATAGAAAGAAACTGAAAAATGGATTAGAAAGCTGATAAAATTTACTATATAATGCATAAATAAAATTGATAGGTGTTCTCAGAAATTTTCGAGGAATTCTTGGTCAAAGACGGACCAAAATTTTTAAATTTTATGTAAATATTTACCACATTTTTTTTACATAATTTTTCATCTTATTACGTTTTGCCACATACCATGTAAAAGTACAAAGAATGCCCTTTCAATTGGTATATGACACATTACAATTACAATTATTTTCAAACCCATAATCGCGCACAGAAAATATTATCTAGGCACGCAAAAATTATAAAAAATTAAGCGTTCATGGGAGATCTGAAATCTAGCCCCGCCCCTTGTGAAACGTCATCAGATACATCCAGCCAGACTGACGAATACCTTTTTGTACTTTTTTTCGAAAATATTATAATCGTTTGAGGCATGCATAATTAATACCTTTATGTATACAGTTTGTGTTATATGTAAACTTATGTGTTCGGAAGTATATTTATGTGATATGAAGTGCTAATGAGAAATTTGCGGGAAATGTGTTCCATGTATCATTTTCTTCATCATTTATTTCTTTGATACCTTATATCGAATATGATGTAATTCTTATACTTTTGATATTGTTTTCTTTTTTGTGGCCAAGTCGTGGAAATGCAACTGCCATTTTTTACACTGCATGTATCCACATTTTCTTTGTATTTATTGCATAACAATAACTATTCACAATAAGATTTGGAAAATATAATTAATCTATCATTCTAACCTTTATCATAAAAAAAGTTGCTTTTCAAAGTGAGGTATGAACACAGTGACAGAACTAAATACATTTCTTAAGAATTATTTAAAATCTCGATAATATTACTACCTGAAAGAGAGAGAGAGAGAGAGAGAGAGAGAGAGAGAGAGAGAGAGAGAGAGAGAGAGAGAGAGAGAGTTTTGTCATGTTAAAAGAAATGGACTTGAAGAGAATACAGCAAACCAGTATATAGGTAAGTAAATAAATAAGTAAAGAATAAACATATGAAGAAAGCTGGAGTAGCTATGTGTGTTCAAACTGGTATATTTTGTGCAATAAAACAAGGTTTGGTGACTAAATGAGAGAAAGGGTATTAAAAAATCAAACATGTGACCTCTACAGATTTTATCATCAAGATTTTATGAAAAACACCATGCGACATGGATTATATGTATAAAAACAAAGGGTTCTTTAAGAAATTCAGTGGAGAAACACTGAAGTGTTACTCTTGTGACGTCACAGTATTAGCTCCGCCCCCACTACCGAGTTAAGCAGACCCTGTATACTTTGAATGGTTATTAAAAAACATCAAGTATGTTACCTCTTTACAGGTTTTTATCAGATTTTATAAAAAAAAACCATGCGATATGGATTAAATGTATAAAAACTAAAGCTTCTTTAAGTATTTCAATGGAGAAGCGCGAGTCGTGTTACTCTTCTGACGTCACAGTATTAGCTCCGCCCCAACGGCCGAGTTGAGCAGACCCTGTTATCTTGACTCTGGGTCATACCATAATATAGAACATGGGATAATGAATCTCATTACAAGAGACTTGCTGGGCACCAACTGCTTATCACCTTCAGGAGTATTCCTCCCTGTATATGTGTGTGTATATATATATATATATATATATTATATATATATATATATATATATATATATATATATATATTATATTCTCTATAAAAATCCTGACGAGGAGACACCTTATCACAATGATCGTATTTTTATCATTATAATGATATCGTTACTATTTTTTTTATTCTATATACACACTTTCACAATTAAACCATTTACACAATATTGCTCTTAGCTCATGATGCCTTGTGCTATAATCTCAAAAATAATACCGATATCATTATTATTTGTGATCTCGTCTATAATAATATTTAATAATAAATCCCATCATGCTTTTATTGAATAGATGTTCAGTTGGATATGAAACCCATAGCATTCGAGGATCTTACTGTTCACTTCAATGTTTATTGCTCATTGATTATAATAATAATAATAATAATAATAATAATAATAATAATAATAATAATAATAATAATAATAATAATATTTCGATTAAAAACAGGACTGATGTTCAGCACAAAGATCTTGATAAATACCCAAAAATTATAAAAGCCATAATAATAATAATAATAATAATACCCAAAAATTATAACCCTAATAATAATAATAATAATAATAATAATAATAATAATAATAATAATAAAATAATAATAATAGCTGACTAAAAGCTTAGAAATCACCAACAAAAAGAGCGAAATAAATACGGAAATAGTAAAAAAAAAGAAAAAAAAAGAAAAACAACCTCGATCGCCACCAGGCATTCCGGACTCCTCCCCCTCCTCTTCCAAACAACGGAGTTTCATATTGATTGGCAACTTGTGTCGTCTCGGATCGATCCCGAGTAGGTCTAAACTTATACACGCTACGGACACCTCCAGGCTCTTATCCCCAGCCTCTTGCTTGCATCTTTTTTGAGAGAGAGAGAGAGAGAGAGAGAGAGAGAGAGAGAGAGAGAGAGAAATGTGACACTACATGCTATTTATGATAATGAGATCAAACTACTTAATTTTAAAAGGGTATTTAGGAAAAAGAGAGAGAGAGAGAGAGAGAGAGAGAGAGAGAGAGAGAGAGAGAGAGAGAGAGAGAAATATGACACTTATGTTATCTATGATACTGAGATCAAACTGTTTAAATTACAAAAATATTCAGGAGAGAGAGAGAGAGAGAGAGAGAGAGAGAGAGAGAGAGAGAGAGAGAGAGAGATTTAAGAAACCATCTATACCAATATTACAACTAAATTTGGAAAAAGCGAAAAAATCATTGAGAGACACCTTACCTTACAGACCTTACATCTTGTTTGGGTTGCCCCAGGTCCCTCAGTGTGAGGCACCTCTAATGTCTACCAGAGTTTTGCTAGTACATCTTCCAGTATATTTTGTATCTTCCAATCTTGGATGGTCTGGGATGCAGCTTAGATATTTGTCGAGATTATTCTTAAACAAATCTACGCTCACTCCTGATATGTACGTCAGATGTTATCTATAATGCCGCAGCTATCACCTGCCTTATGATCTGTTTACTTATTTCCTTTTCCTCTTAAAATGCACTAATTTCCGATTTTATCAACGGTTCTTTTTTCCATTTTGCTCTCCCCATTTGTTTCTTTCGTCAATTTGATCTTCCATCATTTCTTTTATTCGCATTTATCTGCAACCCATCTCCTCTTATCCAGTTTCTTATGTCATTGATCACTCGAGGGGGAAAATCATAAAAAAAAGGAAAATACGCATAATTGCCACCGGTTAAGATTCAGAGCTAATAATTATTTCTTTCCTTCTTCCTTCCTTCCTTCCTTCCCCTTCTCACTCATTTCACTCCCATCCATCCGTCCAACTCTATACACCTTTCTTCGTCCCTCCTTTTTCCTCTCCACCACAATCTTTCTATTTTTCTTTTTCTCCTCCAAATTCACTCTCCAGTATAACATCTTCCTTCAACCATTTATCCTCTTCCTCCTCCTCCTCCTCCTTCTCTTCCTCGTATTCCAACTTCACCAAAGTTTCTTCCTCGTCCTCCACTTTCTTTATCATATCTTCCTCCTCGTCCTCCACCTTCTCGTATTCTTTCTCCTTTTCCACTACAACATCCTCAACTTCCCCTCCCTCCTCCTCCACCACCACAACATCGTCCTCCTCCTCCTCCTCCTCCATTGAAACCTTCTGCTCCTCCCTTTCCTCCTCCTACGTGTCCACCACATTCCCCTCCTACCCTTCATCCCCCACCCCCAACCCCACCCCGCTCTCCCACCACTGCCCTACCATCCTCACATCCTCTCGTCGTTAAAAGTTCCCATTTTCGAATGTCAAGTGATCAAAGACTTGAACAAAATCATGAGCATTTTCTAAGTTCACTCACAAAAGGCAACGGAGAAATAACGCAATCTCGGCAATGACCAAAGGAACGCATTTAAGAATTTCTTTTAGCATAGTTGAAATGAAACAAAATAAATGGATCAATGACAAATTCTATTCGAATTAGGGAAAAATAAGGAGAAAATGTCTTCACTTTTTTTATTTTCTTTTACAAAGATTTGAGATCGTTGCAGTTTAATAAGTTTTGGCTCAAAGAGAAACGATGTGATTTTGAAATTCGATAACTAAATGGATACAAAAATTGTTCAGCATCAGGTTTATTGGTTCAAAGAAAACTGATGGAATGTTTGCACCAAATTCCCTCAAGTATTGAAAAATAAATAAATAAACAAAATGAAGAGAACTCCTATATTTCAATCCCCGCTCCATCTTCTCAAAGGAAAGGAAAATGAGACTGGCCCGGTCCGGTCTTTGTTGAAATCTGTCAATAAACCAATAATCTGAAAATTACACGGGGAGTTGGGGATTCACTGTAATTCCCTCCGAGGTCTTAATAATAACTGCTGTTTCCGCGTAAAACAACGAGCCGTGGGCTACATCACTCCATCATATCCAGCTCATCTTTTATGATGTTTTAAAGGTAAAGTTGTCTCTCTCTCAGACTGAGGGATTATTTTTGGAAAGTGCACCAATGAGACAACATAGTTTGCTGGAGATTTAGATATATAAGACTCATATACATTTTATACACACACAAGAACACACGAATATATTCATGTACACTTTTTCTAATGTGTTTGTATGAATGTGTCATTTTCTCCTGCACTGTGCTATTATCATTCAGAAGAAGAACCTTATTCATATGGAACAAGGGGCCATTGACTTGAAATTCAAGTCCAACGAATTTGGCGTTCGTTTGAAGGAAGTAACGGAAGGTAAAAGGAAATACAGAAAGAGGAGATCATTCATTAGAAAGAAAGAATAAATAAATAAATAGATAAAAACGTAAGTAAATTATCAAAGAGACTGTTCCACAGTCCAACATCTTGAGGAATCAAGGACATCTAGAACTGAGAAGTTCGACAGCGAGGCACATTTACTGCATATTGGTGCTGCTGTTCAGCAAATCAATGACATTATTACCAGGTTTACTCGTAGTGGGCTAAGTCGAATCGCTTTGGTAATTGGCAAAGCAAACGAAGGACTGGCTACACACCCTTCCTACCAATTTTCACTTCGCTCTATATGCTATAGAAAGTAGCGTTCCCCCACAGGGTCCGTCCACCACCACCATATAACGTCATAAGCGCACTACGGCAACTCATAACTTACATATCGCAAACAGGCTGGAAATAAATCAGCAACCGAAAGTGCAGAACGAACCTTTGGCCAATACTGGATAACCGCACGAAGGAAGGACTGGATAGAACTACCAATAAGTCATTCACTTCTATCCAACCTGTTTGTGATGCCTGTGCTATATGTTACCGACGGGTGTTTATAAAATGTTTGACTGCGGTGTGGGCGTGCTCCAAGTGTTTCAGTGCCTGATTTTCAAGTTTCTCTCATCGTAGAAATAATAATAATGATAAAAAAGTAAAGTTATTCATTACAAGCGTCAAATAATAGTAAAGCAACGTTTAAAAAATTGTCATAATATCATTTTGTGCGACCATCAATAGTGAACTAGAGTAGATTCACATCACCCGTGCTTCTGATGTCTAGGCCCGTCCCTTACGACACTCCTGATTGGATGTTGATAAGCCAATCACTGAGATGGAAACTCCCAGTCTCTCGGGAGAGTTCACATAGGCAGATGTATGCTCCACCTCTCCTGACGGATACGTCTTTCAAAAGTATCCCTCAGGAAAGGTGGAACACACATCCTGCCTAGAGAGAGACTGAAAGGTTCCAGCCCTGTGATTGGCTTATCAACAGCCAATCAGGAGCGTCGTAAGGGACTGGCCTAAACATTAGATGCACGGGTGATGTGAATCTACTATAGTAGCTAAAATTTCAGTTGTATAAATACCTTTCTTTCTCAACCGAATAAGTGGTCCATCAATCATAGCTTTTCTGCGGAAGTCATGAACAGCATGACTGCTAAGCACTTAAATAAATTCTTTCCCAAATTATTAGATGATCAGATCTGAATTTCCGGCACACCTCTGACACTTTCTGTGGGTTTTGTCGATGTCTATTTTGAAGACACCTGAGATAAAGTTAAAATTTAGTTCTTGAGAAACCTGAGACTTTTATCAATGAAAATAGTTAACTGAATAGAAATACCATTTAGAGAAGGTTTACTTTGGTCTGATAATTACTTTTTGGCAATGATGTTTTGAATTGAAAACTCTGATGGAGCAGGTAGCCTGATACCCTTTTCTAGCCCACGCTCGTAGGAAACAAGAAAAAGGCAAAAGGAAGGAAGAAGGGTGGGACTCAATGGAGGATTCTGCCCCTAAGAGGAAGGATTCTTAAAAGAATCAGGGATGACAGATGCATCAACTCCAGGGCTCAGCAGGAGAAGGAAAGAAACAGCGACTGAACCGCGTTCATCAGGGAAGAGATTGACTCACGGGTGTTACGTGCTCACCTGAACGGGGGAAAAAAACTTTCTCCCTAATCTCAACGAAAGGTGCTACACCGTTTTCACATGAAACATGCAAAAAATGCGCCGAAGTTTTTTTTTAGTATAATGCTGTATGAATCTCTCAGACACTGCCCATGAAATTCTCTGCAACTTTTAGCAACGGCCCGGTGGTGGCCTGTGTTGTTGGCAATATAGCGGTGCCAGACGCACGAACATAGTTAACTTTAACCTTAAATAAAATATATAAAAAAAACACTTGGGCTAGAGGGCCGTTATTTGGTATGTTTGATTATTGGAGGGTGGATGATCAACATACCAATTTGCAGCCCTCTAGTCTCAGTAATTTTTAAGATCTGAGGGTGGACAGGAAAAGTGCGGACGGACGGACGGACAAACAGCCATGTCAGCAAATTTCTTTTACAGAAAACTGAAATGAAGGGCAAACTGAACATGCTCCTCTCTAGGGAAAGATAACGCCACAAGTCATAAATTACTCAAATCAGTTCAGCGATCGATATCACTTCTGAAGGACACTTGGAAAGATCACCAAGGCTTTGAAAGCCCAGTAAAACTTTGAAATGTCAAAAGACTTACAGTGATCAATGAAACCAGATGAAAACAAAACATGTGACATTAAAAGGCTAATAAGACTTTTAAAAGTCCATGGAACAGAAATCAATGCAAGTATAAGACGGCCACTACAACTTCAAAGTTGATAGAATTATCTTGTACGTTTAAAAGTTACATGTGTTGCATTATTGAACTACTGGTGGTATTGTATACACTTTCTTGGCAGTTTAAAATTCGTTTCCATTTTCATTCCTTCAGGGAATATTTCGGTATGTTATGCAAGAAGAAATTTTTTTTATGTTATGGTTGAGTAAAAAAAAAATGTATATGGAACAAACGCTGAAAATGATGCGCATTTCCATTTAAATAAATGTAAGCGGAAACATGCAATCTATCTTTGCATCATCAAAGACTATGAAACCTTACATCAGACAGCTGTCCACTCATTTATATATCGCTATAATGTAAATGGCCAACGCGAAGAAAAGGCTTTCAACGATATTTCGAGGCGCATAAAATAATCATATCGATGCCGATTTCAAATCATTGGTCGACTTCAGTTAAGAATAAAAAAACTTAGTTTATTCTAAGATAGAGGATGAATATTTGCAAAGCGGCGCTTGAAGTCTATCTGCTCATCTAAAACTCTTGCTGACAAGACAGCACGTATAAATTATTCATTGAAATATTGAGTGAATTGGCATCCAGAAGCAGAGTGTTCCATCATTTTGCATCAGGAAATATAAAACTGTGCGACCCTCTCGCGGGAAAATATCAAAACCAGTGGAAGAAAAAAATAAAGGAAAAATCTAGATTCCGCTTAAAATCAGTATTTTCCGTTGCACACCAGATTCATGGGCTTTAAAGACTTTATCATCTGCAACAAGAACACTCAGTCGAAAGTATACCCATGTCAATCATGCAGGGGTAAATCAACTCGTGCCGCTAAACATGCATTGTTTTATTTTCATTAATCTACGATTTGATTACCAACTATAGTTGATTCACTTAAGTGAACCAGCTATAGTGTGCTCGAACGCGTGTACGTCATGAATAGAAAGTAAACTCGTCATCGGTGCATGAATTGATGAAATTTTCCTGAAAACGTTCAGTGGATGATTCTTCCCAGATGATACCATTTGGCAGATATCGAACAGAATATACGATTCAGGCCAAAGGCCAACCGTTGCGATCTATGAGGGCATCCAGCGCTGAAGAAAATTGAAAGTAAAAAGTTACAAAGGTGTCTCAGGAGGAAAACCTCGCAGTTGAACTATGAAACAATTGTTAGAAGAGAGTGGAAAGTAAGATGGAGGAAAGAATATGGAAGGAGGTAAGGTAAAAGGAATGAAATTACAAAACGTAAATCAATTCCAGTGACAATACTCAGACACTTAAGAAAATTAACCTACTACTCTTTCTTTATTGCACAGGGAGGTTTATGACCACCAACAAACCTTTAAGAAAATTAATCTACTAAATGCTACTTGGGACAATTTCTCTCTCTCTCTCTCTCTCTCTCTCTCTCTCTCTCTCTCTCTCTTCTCTCTCTCTTTCGTGAAAGAAAGATAAAGTACTACTTATACTTTCTCCTCCTCATGCTACAGAGTTCATCTCTCTCTCTCTCTCTCTCTCTCTCTCTCTCTCTCTCAATTCAATTATCTCCGAGCTACGAATTTTGCGTCTGTCTGTCTGTCTGTCTCCTTCATTTTATTCTCTCAAAACTAAGGATTTGGCGTACCTCTCTCTCCCCCCTCTCTCTCTCTCTCTCTCTCTCTCTCTCTCTCTCTCTCATGCAAAGTGATTAAGCTCCCTCCCTGTCTTGCATTAATGGGTTGCAAGAGTAGCAAGCCCATCTAGTGCCTCGCCGTGGCTACCTTGAAGGGAATATCCCATAAAGGCGCGCAACACCTTTAGAAAAGAGCCGGCCAGGTATATCGAGGCTTGACCGCGCCAAAAGCCCGGATGATGGAGATATGTCGACCATCACGTGACCCACTTTTTCCCCCAGTGGACGAAAGCCGCCAAAAATTCTGGATTCTCGATTTCTTTCTTCTTTGTTTTGTGAAGTATTGAGATCGGTCCGGTGTTCGTTAAAAATTGAATTAGCGGGCACCTAGGTTTTCGTTTCGAAATTCAATCGCGGGGCAACCTATTTCGGTGAGAAAGTGAATTAAAGGGATGAGTGCTTTCTTTACTGGTACGTATTTGCCGTAGTTTGACAATGCGTCTTCTTAGGAATTTGTCATTGAAATAAAGATCAAATACACGCGCCACGATATATCTATTTATACATGCATGCAAACGCACGCACACACGCAATTGCTAAGGGGGGCTGTGCCCATCTGTTCCCACTCCTCCCAAAAGAAGAAAACAGTAAGATGGTCATTAAAAATGAAAGACAGAAAATCTCTCTCATTCACTCCCTCTTAATTATATATATGCATATATAATATATACATATGTATACATCGAGCTACAAATGTCCTTTAATATCCAATTCGCTCTACCTCAGAATTAATATATTTCCATATATGGTAACCTAGGGGGCATTTTTTTAGTTTATAATAATTTCGTCCACTCGTTGGTTCGAATCCACGAGCGGACGAAATTATTATCAAATAAAAAATTACCCTTTGGTTAACATATATGGAAATATATTTCCGAGGTAGAGCGAATTGGATATTGTAGGAAATTTGTAGTTCAATGTATGTATATGAATCACGGTGTGATAAAGATTCTCACATATATATATATATATATATATATATATATATATATATATTATATATATATATATATATATCAAGTTAATTATTTGTTATATGTATATGTATTACACACACACACACACACACACACATATATATATATATATATATATATATATATATATATATATATATATATATATACATATAACATAATTACTTGACATAACCATTTTTTCAGGTGATGTATACCAATACTGCAACTGGAAGTTGAATGAAAGAACTGACCTTCAGCTCTCAAGATGGATTTGAAGTCACATCTTTCGAGTTGTAAGCATGTAAAAAAAAAGTTATTATTACCTCATCAAAACTGACGTGCGACCACATCCTATGGAAGCATACTTGAGGTAAAACGCAGGCAAAAGCACTGGGTAAAAAAGCGTTTTCGCCGGGTAGTAGTGGGGGCGGTAGAGCTCTGAGCTTGCATTTCGGAAGAAGCACGTTAAAGATATGATATATATATATTATACTATTAAATTACTATAATTTATTATATAATTAATCATAGTATATATATATATTAGATATTATTAATATATATAGATATATAGAATATATAGGAGAGGATATATATATATATATAAATATATAATATATATATATATAGATATATAGATATATATTACATTCTATATCTATTTATATATCTATATATATAAGATATATATTTAATATTTATATATATAATAATATAATGATATATGTAAATAGTATTATTATATATTATATATAAATAGAATACTACAGGAAAATGATAAGCAGAAATCCAAGTGCTCTCGTCTCTATTAAGACATCGTGAAGGAACGATGTCTTAATAAAGACGAAAGCGCGTTGGATTTATGCCTAAATTTTCCATTTTCCTGTAGTATTCTTATATGTGTGTATAGTATATATATATATATATATATATATATATATACATATATATAAAGTAATTCTGTAAATTCTGCCATTATCTTTAAATAAAACATCTTTGAAAGAAGGTCTGTTTCCAGCATACACAGACATTATTATATGTATTACGAACATAGATAGTCTACGCATATTACACTCCACGTTTCATCATACTATCGCTCACGGGGCTCTTTATAAGGCGGAATGAAAGTACATTGGTTCACATCGGTACATAATGTCCGTCGTCTTTTAAATTCTCGAAAATCGCTTATATTAACGTCATTTTTGACGGTGTGGGCACCTAGCATGTGCAATAAAGATCCACATGCAACCATTCAAGGGGAAGGGTCTTTCTCAAACTGAGGAAAGCTTCATGGCGAAAGAAAGAAATCTCCAGGAAGAGGAAATACATTTTTCCCCTTAAGGGAATCAGAGTAATCTCGGTCTCTGCCATTAAAGGATTCAGGGGAGAGAGAGAGAGAGAGAGAGAGAGAATATATGTATATATACTTACATACATACATATATATATACATGCATATTTACTTACATATATATATATATATATAATATACACACACATATATATATATATATACATATATATATATTTATATAAATATATATATATATATATCTATATATATATATATATATATATATATATAGATAAGCAAAGAGATAAAGGCAAGATAGACATTAAAATAAACAGAGAAAATCTTGAATAGCATTAAAAGGAAAGAGAGAGAATTATGCAACCGAACACAAAAGTAATAAAGTGACCCCGTTATTAAGATTCGTCAAGAGAGAACAAGTCATTGGGAATACAATGGAGGAAAGTATATAGAAAATAAAGTATAGAAAAAGGATAAATAAATAATAAAAAAAAGCATAAAAGACCCGTCGTTTGTGTACCTCTTTCATCCTTCCTCTCAGCCTCTCTTATCTAATCTCTCCTCCTCTTTTGTTTTTCCTCTCCTCCTCTTTACTCTTTCCTCTTATCTTCTTTCATCATCCCTTTCCCCTTTCGCCTTCTTCCTTCTCCTCGTCTTTCACCTTTCCTCTCTTCCTATTTCATCCTTCCTTTTCCTTTTCCCCTTCTTCATTCTCCTCGTGTTTCTCCTTTTCTCTCTTCCTCTTCCATCTTTCCTTTCCCCTCTTCCTCTTTCATCTTTCCTTTCCCCTTTTTACCTTCTTCCTTCTCTTCGTCTTTCTCCTTTCCTCTCTTCCTCTTTCATCTCTCCTTTCCCCTTTCACCTTCTTCCAACTACAAGTCTTTCACCTTTCCTCTCTTCTTATTTCATCTTTCCTTTCCCTTTTCACCTTCTTCCTTCTCCTCGTTTTTCTCCTTTCCTCACTTCCTGTTTCATCTTTCCATTCCCTTTTCACCTTCTTCCTTCTCCTCGTCTTTCTCCTTTCCTCACTTCCTCTTTCATCACTCCTTTCCCCTTTCACCTTTCCTCTCTTCCTCTTTCATCCTTCCTCCCTTCAGTCCCTTGCCTTTACACCCATCTAACGTGTGCTACAGCCCGGAATTAACACCACAGCTTTAGAGAGCGATACACCCAGAGTAAATCACACTCCCTTTTCTCTAATGACCCGAGCAATACCTCTATATATATATATATATATATATATATATTATATATATATATATATATATAATATATATATTATAATATATATATATATTAAATATACTATACATATATATAATTGTCATATCACATTACCGTGATTCATATACATACATCGAGCTACAAATGAAATGTCCTTTAATATAAATTTCGCTCTAACCATCGGAATTAATATATTTTCATATACGTTAACCGAAGCGGAATTTTTTAGTCGATAAGAAATTTGCCGGCTCACGGGCGCCAACCATCGAACCCAACAAATTCAGGACACACAGTGAAGCGGTGTGGTTTAAAGCTTCACTGTGCGTCTTGAATTTGTTGGTTTCATGGTCCGCGCCCGTGAGCCGACAAATTTCTTATCGACTGCACAATTCCCCTTCGGTTAACATATATGAAAATATATTAATTCAGAGGTAGAGCGAATTAGTATGTTAAAGGACATTTGTAGCTCGATGTTTATATATATATATATATATATATATATATATATATATATATATATATATATATATATATGTGTGTGTGTGTGTGTGTGTGTGTGTGTGTGTGTGTGTATTGTAAAATGCTACTGCAAGTCAAAGCACATATATACAGTACTTTATCTATGGAATTCTAGTCATTTCAGTGACAGCTTTGTCTGTCCGTCCGCCCTCAGATCTTAATAACTGCTGAGGCTAGAGGGCTGCAACTTGGTATGTTGATCATTCACCATCCAATCCTCAAACGTACCAAATTGCAGCCCTCTAGCCTCGGTAGTTTTTATTTTATTAAAGGTTAAATTCAAATTTAGTCGTACTTCTGGCAGTGCTGTAGGTTCCAACAACGTAGGACACCACCGGACCGTGGCTGAGTTTTATGGGCCGTGGTGAAACTTCGGCGCATTATTTATTCTTTAAGTTGGATGTTCAAAAACTAGTAACGCATAATACGCTGGCCATGTATGCAGTGTTAACACGTTACGGATGAGCTAGAACCATTAAAGTTTACTAAGGTTGTAAGAATACACCATCAATGAATTCAAAATTGCGTCATCTCTCTTTACCTGTTTACCCACCTGTCTCTCTTTCTAATTAACTGGAATCGTCTTCAAATGTCACAAATAATTCATGCATTATGTTTCGTATTCTTATCTATATTTCCCCCCAATAGATTCATATTAATTCCACTGTGCATAAGCAACAGCTGTTCGTAACTAATTAATGACACTTAGGATGAAATTGCATCAATTTCCACTGATTGATCAAGAGAAATCATATTACCTACACATAAAAAATATGCTTAAATCAGACAGAAAGACGATTAGGTCTAATCGTTATGAATTTCAGCTGGCAGTGTCCATATCAACCATAAGAGACACGTAACATGAAATTTTAATGGTTTTCAGAAATATATCAGTACTTCCTTCTACTGATTTTCAAAGGGAAACTTATAACGGATGGTACTGTTTTTCAGTAACAAGGCGTGGTCCGACCTCCAGCCTACTCGGGATGTGAGTAAGATTTTCCCGGGATGCGTAAGTTGTGAACATTATATTCGTAACGTTTAACGTCAATAAAAACGTGTTAAAATCTAAGGTCAAATAGAGCCTTGTTTCACCAACGAAAATTAAAATAAATATTTTCATTTTATTAGAAATAATATTTCTATACTGTTTAACATGCGCATTATTTATTTCTTACGTTTTCCTTTTAACAAATAACTCATAATTAATCTATCTTTAAATTCCAGTATCTTTAACCTAATGCAAAACACCCTTTCCAGACCTTTTTAGGCTCTTCCATAGACGTTTCCTAGCCCCCACAACAACAACATCATCAACAACAACAACAACAACAACAACAAAGTAGCTTGTAGGCTTACTCCCCGAGTAAGCAAAAATTTGCCTCCTAGTTTTCTGCTTCACTGAAACTAACCTGAATGAAATCAAGTTCTTCTCGATGTCGGAAAGCTATCGGAAATCTGTTGTAATGGCTGCAAAGCAAGATTTGATTTGATTGTGTCAGACATTTTATGACATATAGTGATTATATTTGGGATTAAAAACGAATAAATGTTAATGGAAACATATTTCCTTAATCTAACTAAATCCTCTGAAATATGCCAATGCATTGCCACTTATAAATAAAACCAATGGGGATTTCCTGTAGGGATTTTCAACCAAATGTTCATAACGACTGAGTAAGAGAGAGAGAGAGAGAGAGAGAGAGAGAGAGAGAGAGAGAGAAAGGAAAACACGAGAGAGAGATGGACAGGAAGGGTGCGGGAGAGTGGATGAGAGAGATGAGAGAGATGAAGGAAGACAGAGGGAGGGAGAGAGAGATGAGAGAGTAAACAATTTCTAACGTTGTTACAATGAGCCATTCTCCATTGGACACTGAATTTTATCGCTATTCAGTCTCTCTCTCTCTCTCTCTCTCTCTCTCTCTCTCTCTCTCTCTATACTATATATATAATATATATCTATATATATATATATATATATATATATATATATAATATAAATATATGCAAACCTACTTATCATACACACATATATATACACACACACACACACACACACACACACACATATAATATATATATATATATATATATATATATATATATATATATATATATATATATATCACAGGATAAATATAACTCCACAAAGATCATGAGCGCTTGTGACTGAAATTGAAGAAAACCCAAATTAAATACTATTTTTAGACATGACAGTGTTCTGCTTCAGTCATCTAGTTACAGAACGGCAAGAAGACATGAGTATAAAACAAAAACACTTGATTGTCATTTTTTCTTCCTACACAACAAGTTTAGCCTGAAATAATAGAAACCGTACAGTTGGAAGGCCACAGCAGTCTCTGATAATTACACGCTAAAACCTATAGCAGTTTTCACTCGTAAAGGAGACGCTGTAAGAATTCATTTACTGCAATAAAGGAATGAATGGAATATAGAGTTTAGGCCACAGGCCAAGTACTAGGACTTATGAGGTCATTCAGCGCTGGAAAGGAAATTGAGCTTAGGGAGGTTTGAAAAGTGTAAGAGGAGAAAAACCTCGCAGTTGGACTTTTAAAAGAATTGATAGGAGAGGGTGGATAGCAAGATGGAAGAGAGATAATATGAATGGAGGGATAGTAAAATGGTTGAAAGGGGTTGCAGCTAGCGGCCGGAGGGTAGTTACAAAGAAACTTTAGTAATAACTACAGTGCACCCTCTGAGATGCACTGACGGCACTATCCCACCTACGGAGTTTATTCCAGTAAAGATCACCATAATGAAAACGTTAGAAACCTTCAAGAAAATAATAAACTCAAATCCAAATACGACTTCGTTGGCCATGGAAATGTGACGGCGTATACTGACTCGCTGCAAGAATGCTTTAAAAAATTTATGCCGTGGTAATAGCCAGCTTGCGTTAATTAGTCCATACCCTAGCATAACTATGTATTCTCACTAACGACTTTTCTCTTATTCAACTGCTGCAATTAGAAATAATTAGAATACTATGAAAAGTCATTTAGACCCGTTAAAAAATGGATATTATAATTATTCGCAATCGGCTCTGTATGCCGTAATTATAATGAACTGGAGTTTAAAATCACAAATTTTGTGAGTTGCGCGACCATATATCTTCATTAAAGCTAATATTTACATACAGTCAGTCCATGAATACTGTATCACTAATAACTTACTACAAATTCAATTATATGGAAGCAATATATCACCATAACCATTTACCAGTACGGATATCCTAACAACTTTCCCAGATTAATTGCTCGGTCATAATAACTGGAGATAGATGGGCGATCATTCATTTCCATGGGAAATACCAGCATCATCCTTCGACCAATTAATCTTCGGAAATCGCCATATTTTGCACTGATTTATTACCTAAACTTATGATATGAAAACAGATTATTCACTTCGCTTATTCTTCGCAGATGCGTCAAATATTAATGTTATTAATATTCATGAAGTGTTTATTTTGATCTGACTAATCCTGAGAGAGAGAGAGAGAGAGAGAGAGAGAGAGAGAGAGAGAGAGAGAGAGAGAGAGAGAGAGAGAGAGAGAGAGAGAGAGAGAATAAAAATTGACGCTTGTCTCACAGCTTTAACCCCCCTCTCTAATTGCATATTTCTTCCAGCGTAAAGCTAAGCTTGGAAATTGAAAAAAAAGGAAAAGATATGTCATTCGAGAGGGTTCTAAAGGTTAGTGTTGTCGTCAGCACAAACATTGCATGCAATGCGCAGTTGCATGCGATCAATACCGAATAAAAGATAATGGAAACTCATTTCATGCGTCCAATTAAATCTGCAATAACAGGAATTATTTCAGGGCACGTGAAAGCAAGACTGTGATTCGACACTGGTTGCTATTGTTATTTTTTTTAGAGTATTCTGCTAAAGGATCAGTCGAGTGGCGATTGCTGTCACGCTTTTTCTCTAAAAGCTACCTCTGTTTGGCAGAAGGGCTTATTGTTGGAACACTTGTGTACGTATAATACACATACACACACCGTCGAGTCCAATTCCGGAGGCGGTGCCAAAGCACCTTCCCTTGAGTCAAGGGAAGGTGTGTTGGCCTTGACCGCATCTAGGGAGCAACTGAGCGCTCTCGAGAGTTTTATACAGCATTATACTCTGTACAGAAAACTCGATTGCTTCGGTGCATATTTTACTCGTTTAATATAAGGAACATTTTCAGCAGTGTCGCAGAAAAGTTAAGGATATCTTAGTTTTACCAGACCACTAAGCTGATTAAAACTTTCCCAGCGAAACCCGAAGGATTAGATATATTTCTTCGTAACTGGGAACCAATTGGTCATTAGCAACGGACCTACAGCTTATTATGGGATCCGAACCACATTATATCGAGAAAGGAATATCTAATCACCAGAAATAAATTCCTCTGATTTCACGCCGGCGATCCCGGGAAGTGAACTCGGGCTACCAGATTGATAGTCGAGTACGATACCCACTCGTCCAGTGAGGAACTAGCAGTGTTGCAGAAAATCCAAATAACCTCAGTTCTTGTTGTGGAAATTTCGCGTTGTCAAGACTTATCTTGTGCAACATTTCAAGGACTCCAGAAGTTGGAAGAATGAATGTTATCGCTATTTCTTCCTTCGTTGTTTATTTTATATATATATATATATATAGTATATATATATATATATATATATATATATATATATATAATATATATATATATATATATATATATATATACATATATATATATATATATATATATATATATAATATATATATATTCATTAAACACAAAGACAATTGTATTTATTCTCTCCGTACCATATCCCTACGGCTCACAGAATAAAAAAAATCTAATTTGAATAAACTTTCCAATTTCAAATTCTATAACCAACTAAAGATCCTATAAATGGAAATGTTATCTGAAATTCATACAGCAATAAACAAAAGAATTCGTTTGTAACTCATTTTACTATAATTACCTCCGGTAGAAATGTTAATGTCACCTACGTTTCGGAGCTAACTCTTAATAACCAGTTAATAAAGAGATGCCCAACTTGTCATTAATTAATCAGTCACATCAGCGAAGTAAAACACGAAAATGGAGGTTATTTCAATTCCACATCAGAGAGAAATCAGCGCTGAACTTCTTATCCGACAAAGAAAAATATCGCAATACAATTCACTTATTAATTGAATGATCAAATAGACGGCGTATGTATTTAGATTGTTCTTCGGAGAATATTCAATATCACATTCCATAAATTCTCACAAAAAATAGTAAAATCTGATTTAATTGGATCACAGAAAACTTAAATAGAATACTTGACCTTTCGCTGCGCACAGTTCCTCCGCAATGTTTAACAAAGGCAATATGAAATTACTTGACTAAGTAAATGGCTGTTGAACATGATGGAATTTAATCGGTTCAATTGGATATCGACCGAGGCAGATAACTGCATGGCAAACGATGGCAACTCCTTTCGTGAAATCCAATCAAATTGCCCGTACTAATTCCAAGACACGTGAGGGAATCCATTTGTTTCCATACAGGCTTGCATTACATTTTCGTAACGCGCGCAATCTTTTTCTCTCTCTCTCTCTCTCTCTCTCTCTCTCTCTCTCTCATATATATATATATATATATATATATATAATATTATATATATATAGATAGATAGCTAGATAGATAGATAGATATAGATTGATAGATAGATAGATAGATAAGATAGATAGATATAGATAGATAGATTTATGGTGTGTATAATTTTTGTGTATATTATATATATATATATATATATATATATATAATATATATATATATATATATATATATATATATATATTTGTGTGTGTGTGAATAATTTAGATTTCCTGCGGACGAAAATATACACATACTATCACATTTATCTCGTTTGCTGTACAGATATTCAACAAATGCAATAGGACGAGAAACAAAATTTTTATTTGTTAGTAAAACCATCCAAAAACAAGTAAAAAAAATTCGCCGAAGTTCCTTCGAACGCAATCGAGTTTTCTGTACATTGTTTAATGCTGTATGAAACTCTCAATGTGCTGCAGTATGAAACTCAGTCCCTGAGTCTTCACGACCGGCCAGCGGCGTGGTTGGTATGGTATTAGCGTCCCACCTCGGTGGTCGAGGGTTCGATTCTCGGCCATTCCATTGGGGAGTGAGAGATGTGTATTTCTGGTGATAGAAGTTCACGCTCGACGTGGTTCGGAAGTCACGTAAAGCCGTTGGTCCCGTTGCTGAATAACCACTGGTTCCATGCAACGTAAAAGCACCATACAAACAAATTAAACAAAACAGATGTGGTCAAGTGAAGATGCGTCGGCGGCTGGCATGATGCATGGCTAACCGTAACCTTAGATAAAATAGGAACTAGTGAGGCTGGATGACCAACATACCGATTTGCAGCCTTCTAGCCTCAGTAGGTTTTAAGATCTGAGGGCGGACGGACAGACAAAGCCATCTCAATAGTTTTCTTTTACAGAAAACTAAAAAAAGAGAAATAAACATTTCTCTGTGGAAAGAGCCATATGGAATCTCAGCCAGCTCTGGTTTCACTTTGCTAGGTACTGACTGACCCAGGCGCCAACCCATGAATACTCGATGTAAAAGTGATTTCTTTATGGGATCGGCTCTGCGTCTGATTCCGACACTAGTGAAAACAATATGGCCAGGTCACCGACAACCGCACAGATTGTGCAAAAGCCACTGCCATGGGGTTTTCGCTGTCTTGCACAGCCGTTTGTTTAATCATTTCGTCTCAGGTCGGGGTACATCAAACACAGAAGGACGATGGTTGATGAAAGTCAATAAAAATTATTTACCTTTCGATTAAAGACCGCCGCTAACGCTCAGTTATACCTGCGAGGTTATGCCTGTGCAGGCAAAACTGAACGTTAAGGTGCGTCCACACAGTCGAACATTGTCCGACGGACAAACATCGTTACCATATCATAGGCGAGGCAGGATGACGTCATAAGCGTTGCAACGATGGAAGTAGATCTAGCAACAAACAGTGGTACCAGATAAGGTTGTATATCACTGTTGTTACTCTGCTCACAAGGCAAAGCCCGGCAGACAATTGTCAATTGGTAACACTGTTTGTCCGCCGGACATTGTTCGACCGTGTGGTCGCACCTTTAGTGGGTTCAGCTTCGCCTGCACAGGCTGACTGTGCCTTTGCAGGCATATCTGCTCAGGTGTAACTGAGCCTTAGTGGCGGCCTTTAGGAAAACGCCGTTATATTTTCCAGTATTCCTCCACATCTATGTCAAAATACCAAAGACAACTCTTAATCAAGTGTTTCAAGTGGTTTTGAGTAATGGGTCATTCATTTGAAAGGAACCATTTCAAATGTATTTTGGCAGGGTGTAGCCTACTGGCATCTAAAAAAAAGAACGTTACGGTTATATTCCCTCACAATAACTAGGTTATTATCTAAACTTCAATTAGGCTGTTATCTAAACATCAATAAGGTTGTTAACTAAACATCAATAATTAGGTTGTTATTTAAAAATCAATTAGGTTGTTATCTAAACATCAATAATTTGGTTGTTATCTAAACATAATTCAGATGGTAAGTTGAATTACAACTATCTCTCGAGACCCGGTTATCCTTATCAATATCAGCAATTATTATAATTATTATTATTAGGTAGCTATCACAGCAGCATAACTCTGTAACTTGCAGGAACACTCAACACTTTTTTTTTTTACATACAAGCACTCAATTATTTTAGCCCCCAATCACGCCGTTCCAGTATTCATAAATGAATCCTTCTACTCCTTTTGTTTCATATCTAGGATGGAAATCTGGGGCATTATTTCAGAGCAGCCTGAAAACCCGGGAACTGTAATTACAAAAGCCAATTGCTTGCGTGCCCCTCCGCTGCATCCAACTCACTGCTATTGGTTTTATCTTTCGGAATTTGGAGTTTAATACCATCATGACGGGTAATTGTACTAGATTCATTTCGGATGCATAGTAATTAAGGTCGCAATTAAACGCGCATTTGATTTATAATTTCATGAGTGTTATAATTACCAACTGGACATTATACACACATTTCAGCGTGATGCAATCGTGTATAATTTCACCTTGCATTTCATTCATTTATATGAATAGCGATAATGCGTTCCATTTAAGCACTGCCTGGACACGTACGAATAAGTTGTGCAAGATGTCTTCATATTCAATCAATCTAGTTGTTGACACGAAATCATTCTGATAACATTGTTGAAAAATTAAACCTCTTTCAATTTCATAGAAGAATGAATATCTAATACCACTTAGGCAAATTCGATATAGCTTTAGAATAAGACTTGATTCGAATCGATATCAATGTTCACAATACAAACAGAAAGAGTTTAGATAAATATAAATCAAATTAAATCCTAAAAAAAATCCATTTCATTTCACTGTACACTTTTTCCCCCTTTATCATCACACCCGCCTAGGTTGCCCTCACCATATTCTTTTTTCCAGGGCCAAAGAGCTTTTGCAGCAATATTGCAATCAGTCCCGATAACTTCAATGTTTGTGCCGGCAATTCCGCGTTGCAGCAACTCAGCGTTGGGGAGATTTCAAGAAAAAGTCGAATGGAAAGCATTTATTGCCGTTTTATTGCCCCGTGTTGTTTCATGGCAGATGAAAACGGAAAATTTAATTACGCTATGGCAATTGGCATTCGCGTTGCCTAATTCCATTCTCCGTTATTACTGCGCTTTTGTAGAATTCTCATTTTACCTTATCTATCCGTTTGTTTGGTATTCAAAGTGAAATGTGCCGTCACTGATTCTGAATTATGGTGGCACGCACAATTTGCTGTATATCACGTCCCTGTTCTTGGATATAAATATAAATGATTTTTTTTTTCGTCGGCATTGACTAAGTCTAGTTATTTCCCGAACAGACGTATAATCTGTTATAAATAACATTATTTTAGTAGGCGCAATATATGGAAGCTATGTTTTCGAAAAGAGATGAGCAAAATATACACACAAATATATCTATATGGATATACACATAAATATCCATTTATACATACGTATATATATATATATATATATATATATATATATATATATATATGTCTATATATTTATAAAATATTGTATAGTATTATATATATATATATATATATATATATATATATATATATATATATGTATGAATACATAACATTTTATAAATATATAGACATATATATATATATGTATGTATAAATGGATATATGTATATCCATAATAGATATATTTGTGTGTGTATATTTTGCTCATCTATATATATATTATATATATATATATATAATATATATATATATAATAAAGTGCGAATTTCCAATCAAATTTAATCTGCTTGACCGTTACCTCATTCTATTGTGATTGTCGACCACGCAGTTTAATATTTCGTTACGGTAGCTTGAAGCAAAATACCTCAGTGATCGATATAATTAACCTTCGCAAAAAAAATATGATAATTATGTTTTGTCTTTGCGTACGTTAATTTTTGAAGCAAAAAATCCTTCACACTGCTGAGCCCTTTTGATATAAATGACTTAACAGTTCTCGAATCAGATGGAATTAGTTGTCACTTAAAGTCAATATAATCGATGGACACACTTCATGGTTTTTAGCAATTGCTTGGAGCTAAAATCTACAGTTAAGATTAAGGAGAATCATTTCATGTATCATATTACAACTTTTCAAGGACCAGAATAATTACCACCCACCCCCATCTCTCTCTCTCTCTCTCCACACTCATCCACAAGTAGGTTTCATCTTAATAGACTATCAACAGGTCACTTTTTTCCCAGATACATGCATACATACATACATACATACATACATACATACATACATATTATTTGTGTACTATATATATATATATATATATATATATATATATATATATATATATGTCAAACAAGATAGACAGACAAAAACAATGTAATTTACCGTCTGAATAAATCAATAATTCACGGAAAACCACATATCTGTCGTATTCTTGTCTGCGCAAAATCACAATCTCTGCCGGCAGATTCTGTTTCATCTTTCTACGTGAAGGCATGCATGAGCAGTTCCGACACGCTACCTAGAATTATACGAGAAAATAATATAGCAACTTAGAAATATGTGACGTAAAATAATAACTGATTGGAACAATTGTTTTCGAGCATCGTAAGGTGATCAGAGTTACATGTTGCATTTTGAACGACGAATAATGAACATGATATTTCTGATGAAAAAATTAAAAAATACATATTTATGTTGATATCGACATCATGTCCAACCCATCAAACTTCGATTTATACGTTATCCCAGGATAGCTTCCATTTCCAGCTGATGTGGTCTATGAAAAAAAAAAAAACATTAAATGCGCCAGATTTTCCGCAACCGGAATATCGGAAATATCCAACAAAGGTAAATAACGTTTGAAATATTTTTGCCCTCTTTGGAATATGGCTGGCCGAAAATGTTGAAGTTTTCGTCCACTTATTCATGTTATTCATGTCTGGGTGCAGATGGAAAGTCTATGGTATCTCTGCTGTTCATGGACATACGGCGATGCACTCGTTTTACTCCTTGTGGAAGGACCTAGACCCACGTAGAGACCACTGAATTCAAAATTTAGGCCAAAGGCCAAGCATTGGGACATACGAGGTCATTCAACGCTGAAACGGAAATGGACAGTAAAAGGTTTGAAAGGTGTAGCAGGAGGAAAACCTTGCAGTTGCTTCACGGGACCTTAAGTCATGCCTACAGAGCCCCGCATGAGGTGCACTGACGGCAGTACCACGTTACGAAGATACCGTGAAGAAGAGGATTCCAAACATTTCCCGCCATGGTAATCTACATCAGTCCAGTCGCCCCATTCTTAAGCTGTTTCGCCTGGAAGGGGACTAACTGCTTAACCTTGGCGTAATGGTCGTTATTTGGAAGATGATCGACAACAGCTATTCGGTTCTGCTGAGCCGCCCAAGCAGCTTTTAGTTCCACGATAGCTTGTGTTGAAGGTCTGGACCTTTGCTTTGTGAAGGTCCTTAACAATCCCCTTCCTGAACTGAATAAGAAATACTTCCCGATGTCTCCAAATAGTGATCACTGTTTATAAAAGATGAAAGAAACTTCGTAACATATATTTTGTAACGGCTGTCAGTTCGTACTTGAAAATTAACTCATTAAACCCCTTAATAAAAAGAGTGCAATTACCTGCATTCTTGGTATACTTATATCTACTTCCGTTGACGGTTCAATGAAACTTTTGTGACTCGGAGATTGAATGACTGAACAGCGGTAGCTTTGGTCTTTGTAAAATACTATACTGCCTTTCAATGACAAGTTAAAGTTGCAGATTTCAGAATGACTTACCTTAACGACATGCGTTGTATAAAATCAAACTAAAAATAAGCTTATTTTGTTATGGTGAAAAATAGCCATTGACACATATAATGAACTGGAAAATGGACCTCACTGATCTGTTAAACGTCATGAAAACCTTAAAATTCGCCACCAGTCTCTGACTGACTCCCATAAAGTTTATCCCCCGTAGTTGGATAGTGCCGTCAGTGCACATCAAGTAGTGTACTGTAGGCATTACTTTAGGGTCTCTGAAGCGTCCCTTCGGCCACTAGCTGCAACCTTTTTCTGTACCTCCGTTCATATTCTTTTTCATCCATCGGTCTTCCCACCCTTTCCTAACAATTGCTTCATAGTGCAATTGCGGGGTTTTCCTTCTGTTACACCTATCATACCTTCTTACTGTCAATAACGCGGAACCAGAGGAATTTATTTCTGGTGATAAAAATTCATTTCTCGAAATAATGTGGTTCGGATCCCACAATAAGCTGTAGGTCCCATTGCTAGGTACCCAATTGGTTCCTAACCACATAAAAATATCTAATTCTTCGGGCCAGCCCTAGGAGAGCTGTTAATCAGCTCAGTGATCTGGTAAAACTAAGATATACTTAACTTTTTTACTGTCAATTTAAAGTTTATGAAATTATTTATGATCACGACACTGCTTGACTGAGGCATCTGCAGATTTGATTATCAGCAAGCAAGACACAGGATCAGACAATCGTTGGTACAAGAATGCACCAAAAAGGAGCAGCCGGTTCAGCCACCAGGTACCAAGTGGCTTCCTTCCAGGTCGATTCTCTCTCTCTCTCTCTCTCTCTCTCTCTCTCTCTCTCTCTCTCTCTCTCTCTCTCTCTCAGCTGCGAGTTATAGCTGAAGAGGGAAAGACCATTAACCGATTTCTTATTCGAGAGTTTGCACCTATTCCCAGCCTTCCAAGGACGATGCCTATTCGTGCATCAAAGGCATTTTCATTCTATTTTCGGACGCCGTAATCTAAGTACTCAGAATTATTCTGTGAATAACCTTTCCTACAACACTATTTTTCATACTAGGAGTTTGTGGCTAATATATTTATTTCACGACTCGAAAACTCAAATAATGTTCTACACATAACATCAATACCTGCTCTTTTTTATTTTTTTGTCCGTTTTAATATATAGAAAATAGATATACATAATTATGTTTTTATATATATATAATATAATATATATTATAATATATATTATATATTATTACACAGAATATATGTATAAGTATTTATGCACATAATTGTATGTGTATATATACATTTATATGCATATAAATACGTACAGATATAAGCAGACATGCATATAAATATGGGTACATTCTAAGTCAATATTAGTACGAGCATTGTCTTACAATAAAGCACAAATTCTCCCCAAAGAGCGTAAATATTTATAATTAAAGTTTGGTTCCCGTGGAAGAACGAAATCTTATCTGTGGTAAGACTAAATAAGCAAATAAAAACAAACAAATAATTTTTAAAAAATTCCATATCGCAACGACAGTTCTGAGAGACGACACGCGTCGTTAACTCGAGGTAATTTTCTTACAGCACAGTATATCATACGAATAAACCAAGACAACTGAATGTGAATCATTATTATATGATTCAATCATTCAGTCCTTCAGCAAAACGAATCTCATCTGTCATAAGAGAGTGGCACCCTTCGATTCTGATGACTTCTTCCCCTCACTTCCTTCTGCCCCCGTGATCAGATAATTCCATCGATCACATCTAACCGGACGGGCAATTTCAATCGGGGAATTCCTCTAGAACCTTCGTTTTCGTGGCTCCAAGTCTGAGGTTTCTTGGACGAAGTTCCGTTAGTTTTTTTTTTTTTTTTTTTTTTTTTTTTTTTTTGTTTTTTTTTTTTTTTTTTTTTTTTTTTTTTTTACTAATGAGTAAAATAGTCTTGCAAATTTTTCGATGAAAGAATCTGCTAAGAGGAACTTTGGGAGTAAACCTACTTGGCACTTTATCAGCAGGAAAAATCCATGGAGAATAATACTCACTGTAATACAGGCTTACTTAGAAAATATCGCCTATTTTGATGTCTCAGTGATTAAACACAAAAAGAATGCCTTCTCTCTCTCTCTCTCTCTCTCTCTCTCTCTCTCTCTCTCTCTCTCTCTCTCTCTCTCTCTCTCTCTCTCTCTCTCTCTCATACATAAACACACAAACACGCTTGAGCACGGACTCAAAAACACGTATATAGTACTGACCATATTCCTTTCATACAAATCTTGCAAGTCTTTAGAGGGTATGCATTCATATGCGCAATCATTAGCACACCATGCATTTCAGTCAAAAGCGAATCCATTCCCACCCATAACCAATATTTGCAGGAAGGGCCTAGATCTGCATTGCCAAATTTTATAATTCGCTTAGCCCGGGCAACCCGATGACCGATTCCACCGGGATTGACAATGACCGCTGGCCTGACACACAAACCCAGTGGCCTTCAATTTACATATCCACTATCCTTTAAGCCTCTCAATTTCCGAGCGCCAATAAGCCCCAGCCAAACTCTTTCCCAAGGCCTGTGTATATCACGATTGCCTCTTTTTTCTCTTTCTTTTTTTTCTTTTTTTTGCTTCTGATCCCCTTTGGCTTTTCCAAGGATGCAGGGGAATAATATACCATCTCGCTCGATCTGGTCATATAGCAAGCCTATCCATCTATCTATCTATCTATGCATAGTACATATATATAGGTACATATACATATATATGCATGTATGTATACTTCATGTGAGTATTAATATGTATATGCAAGAAGGTAAATAAACGACTAGCTAAAATAAACCTTTCGCTACATCCTAGACAGTTTGAACCATTACCACAACGAGCAAGTAAAACTCTCAGTTCCAGTGTCAGAATAACTATTGAACATCAGGTAATTTGTAATATCAAACAAACACTTGGAAAGTCGGTGTATATTATGTGAATTTTTCCGGGTAACAAAAAAAAAGATTATACAAAAGAAAAAAAAAAGGCACAACTGTCTCCAACCTTATAATCAAGAGTGATTACAACCAAACCTGCGGAGAAAAAAGGAAGGAAAGAAAAAGAGGTTACCGTATGACAGCCTCCAAAACTTTTACTGGGTTTGTTCGAGATAAGAAAAAGATTGTTGTCGTCCCAAACTTATTAAAAAGTTATAAAAGGGAATCCCTTCGTACGTTACAAAACGCTAGGCATACAACACTATATTCTCTCTCTCTCTCTCTCTCTCTCTTCTCTCTCTCTCTCTCTCTTCTCTCTTTTAACAATGATGCAATTCATTTATGAATGTCAAATTATGGCATTAAATACAGATATATGCAAATCACATTTTTTTGTTTTTGTTTATTGTATATGCACTCTATCAAATGTAATCAATGAAAAAAATTTTAAATTGTATTTTAGATCCACGAGAAACAATAAAACTTGACTGATATTTTATTCTTGCATGAATTTCAAATAAGAAGCACATGACTTAACAAAATTTCTTTCAACCTGGAAATTACTGTTTTATATATCGAAAAAAAAATTGTATTTTCATTTTAACCGAAGCACCAAATGGGCCATTCTCCACCAAGAAAACAATTGCAAGTTAATCTGGTGAAGAGAAATCATCATAAGTCTTCTGTTTCGACTCAATTTTCATATTTCAAGACAAATTTCTGCAAGAATCGATAGTTACCTAAAACAGTTAATATAATTCGATCACCATTTCTGGAGCGTTTAATACATACTTTAATCATTCATCTCCGAGATAATGAGACAATGAAAGATTAAAATGAAAGGAAGATGACAAAAATACAGACACAGTTAGTCTTCATCAACTTAGCTAGATACTCGTTCGATCTCGATAAGTTTGTCTGTGTTATTACAGTTATCTCTTGTTGTCGTAATGTATAAACATACGATATTAACCCGTAAGTAACTCACAATCACGTGCTTTCGTTTACAGCAAGTATAAATTATATTAGTATTAGGAAATTCACGTTATTTAATTTGAAATGAGTTCTAACAAGCTTTCTCAAATAACAAATGCTTTTAGTTTTCTGTAAAAGAAAACTATTGAGGTGGCTTTGTCTGTCCGTCCGAACTTTTCCTGTCCACCCTCTTGAAAACTACTGAGGCTAGAGGGCTGCAAATTGGTATGTTGTTCATCCACCCTCCTATCATCAAACGTACCAAATTGCAGCCCTCTCACCTTTGTAGTTTTTATCTTATTTATGGTTAAAGTTGGGTATAATCGTGCGTCTGGCATTGATTTAGGACAGGCCACCATCGGGCCGTGGGTAAAGTTTCATGGGCCAAGGTTCATACAGCATTATTCCAAAAGATAGATCTATTCTCGGTGGCCTTTATTATAAGCTGTCCAGAAAACTCGATTGCACCGAAGAAAAGTGGCGCATTTTTATTTGTTTTCTTTAACTGTTGGGTAGAATAACTTTTAAAAAATCTAACTTTAAAAAGCCACTTATAAGTAATCATAACAACAGCTACTCGTATTACACGTTCTCATTCCTCCAGATCTCGATCAATGATCCAATTCCCAAGGCGCTGCAAACGCAACTCACTCACTCTAGGGCATGGCATCCCGCCCTTGAGGGGCTGTTTTTGACACGATCAAAGGTCACCAGGTGTTAGACTTACTCCCATTAAGAAAATGTTGACTGATTGATTTATAGACTTGTGGCATCCATGCCAAGAGCTGGGGCAACTAAGGCCATTCAGCGATGAAACGGAAATTGATAGCGACAAGGTTTGAAGGGTGTAACAGGAGGAAACCCTCAAAGCAGTTGCCCTATGAATCAACTGTTACGAGAGGGTGGACAGTAAGATGTAAGAAAGAATATGTATGGAGGTACAGAAAGAGGAATGAAAGGGGTTGCAGCTAAAGGCCAAAGGGACACTGCAAAGAACCTTAAAATAATGCTTACATTACACCGCATGAGGTGCACTGACGGCACTACCCCCTACGGGGGAAGAAAAGGTTGAGCTCCAGGAGAGACCTAAGTGAGGCAAGAAATCAATAAAGGATAACCCTTAAAAAGGCTCTCGTAAAAGATGATCATCTTCCAGGAAAAGCTCAGATCGTAATTACTTTCTTATTTCATTCACACGAGTCGTATGATCATTAACTGAGACATAAGGTGAATTTAAAGTTCCTAACTTTCAAAGACCTGTCTCTTTATATGTATTTCCTTTTCCGTGAGAGATGTGTTTTTTATCGCAATTAATTACGTTGGAAAAATGAAGGATATTAGCATAAAGTATTCTTCATCGCTATACGAAAAAAAAACGAAGTCACCATAATTTCGTAGAGGTGGTAAAAAGTGTACTATATTAATCAATTGCTTTCCGTTAACAACAAAACCTAAAAGACCTTAACTGATATACATTTTAGCCAAGATCCTATGTCTTCTAAATTTCGATTCATGGAGATATCATTCTCTCTCTCTCTCTCTCTCCTAGATACCAACTGAAGGGGTAAAAGACACCTGCCAGAAAAGTCAAAGGCATCGAGAAACGAAAAGGCATAATTCTATCGTGTAATAATATTACACATTCTTATAAAAGAATCACGTCATTACTGAAGGACAAAGGTCTCACACGTAATAAATCTAATAACGTATTATATCCTCTTTTCAAAAGGCTTACAAACTTCAGATTTCTCTTGAAATCTCAGAAACTGCAGAGGGAACGTCCTTCGTTTGTTTGTTTGTTTGTATGTTGTTTCTACGTTGCATGGAACCAGTGGTTATTCAGCAACGGGACCAACGGCTTTACGTGACTTCCGAACCACGTCGAGAGTGAACTTCTATCACCAGGAATACACATCTCTGACCCCTCAATCGAATGGCCGAGAACTGAACTTGCGGTTATCGAGGTGGCAGGCCAAGACCAAACCAACCACGCCACTGATGCACTCCTTCGTGATAAAGCGATGCGAAAGGTCTCGCTGATCAATAATAAATGATCGTCGTCTACAGGGAGCAAAATGACAGAGAGAGAGAGAGAGAGAGAGAGAGAGCGAGAGAGAGAGAGAGAGAGAGAGAGAGAGAGAGAGCTATATACTTAAAAATTTAACGTGCCGCTGTCTAACATCGCACATTCATCATCGAAGAGCATCTTAGATGAGTCCTAAGCAAAGGAGCGCCTGATCTGTCAAAGTCGAGAGAGGTCGCAGTGAAAATATCTCTGTGAAGACGAGTTCAAATTCTCAGGTGAATGTAGATTTCTTCCCCATGATACTCATCACAAAATAAGCTCTTCGGTTGTGTATTTAAGCTAAGTTTTTTTTTTCTTTATTTCTGCATCTGATTCGTTATTCTATGGTCTGTTCTTGTGCAATGTGGCACTGATTTTTAGAAGTAGCCCTGAAATGTACAGTTTCCGCCGTATACGAAAAAAGGCCTCAGATGCATTATAATGATTTTCAATCATTGAGTAATTCTTGGTACAGTAAGTACCATTATCCCAATGTTTAGGTATTCACCTTTTTAAAAGTCTGGCCTACCAGTGACGAATTCATTACATTCCGTAATCCTGGGATATCTATCAATTTCAAGGACACCCGTTACAGGTTGAAATTATTGCTACCAAACAATTCTCCCCCAGTTCTCTCTCTCTCTCTCTCTCTCTCTCTCTCTCTCTCTCTCTCTCTCTCTCTCTCTCTCTCTCTCTCTCTCTCTCTCTCTCTGGAAAGAATGAGGACTGTTAATTAACCCATATTGTTGTTATAAAGCAATCTAGTAACGAGAAATACCAACAACAACAACAACAACAAAAAGAGCATCGTGTGGCACTCAAATAAATTCCACAACTTCCACAAATGGCATGTCAGTGAAATTTAATAAGTATAATTCTCGTATCATAAAAGCCATAATATTCACATAATTCCTCCTCGTCGGATCATTTCCCTTGCAGCTGATAAATGTAAACACTCGAGATATAAATGTTTCGCATCAGCTACAATTACAAAAGTCAAATCGGTCACGCTACGTTATATGTCAAATGGTCCAAGAGCAAAGGGTTGCCAAAAACTGACGGTGCTGCAACAGACAGAAGACATAGACACACAAACAGACGAATAGACATTCAGAAAGGGGTTAGATAACGAAAACACGAACTGGAAACGACCATTCGGCCTTTGTCCTCCATGTTTCATTCGTAATGGATATTAATTATCGTCCAATATGTTCCGGAAACGTGACTTGCTCTCATGTATGTGAATATTAAACGAGAACTATCATGGTTATTCCGAGTAAATATAATAACAATTGCATATCTAGCAATCCAACATTCAGACTCGCGACTGAGAATTTACTGCCGTCCCTCACACACCACAGGAAATATAACTGAATTAGTATCATGGCTTGTGCTGACACCGGTGTCCAGTAAGTCAACAGCGCGTCACATAAAGCTGACTAAGGCGAAACCAATCTGGAATATTACTTTAACTGGGTCAGAAATGTCTCTCAGAAAGAATGAAAGTCACTCATAAGGATATATGTAACCATCCATTCAATAATGACAATAGTTAGAGAGTTACTGTATAATCGTCGGCAACCGCCCCCCGCCCCCCCCCCCCCCTCTCTCTCTCTCTCTCTCTCTCTCTCTCTCTCTGAAAATAGAAGCGACTTGAAACATAGATGCATGTAAAATTAGCCTTTCTAAGCCAAGCCAGAGAGGTCTCGATAACTTTCCACAACTTTCGCCCATAATCGAAGCAATTGAGAACTCACCCACCCCCCCTCCACCTCCATGACCAAAAAAATTTCCAAAACTTTGATTAAGACAAGTCGCCATGCATAAATGGCGCGTTCATCAGACGCACAAGTCGCAGAAATGGCAAGGGGGCTGGAACACATATCACTATGTCCTTGTCATGTAAATTGCATGCTGCCTCCTCCATCATTTCCTATGTCAACATGCAACGCTATATGCCGGTGTATCTGAATGCCGATCTCCCATTTTCTTGAAGGACAATCTAAGAAAGGAAAATAAGAATATGTTATCGCTCGAGTCCATTTCTGTCTGACTTTTGACCTTCAGTCTGGTATTCTTTTATTTTTTTTCTATTGTTTTTATTTTTTTTTTTTAGGTCCGTGAGGAAAGGAGGTTCGATGTCATGAATGAATCAACGGCGCTTTCCTTTCTAATTTAAGCGCACCTTTTCCGTAGGAGGATCTTATCGGGTGTCTTGTGGTATGATGTAATAAGGTTTCCAGATAATGAAGTAACATGGCATATTTTTTATTCTCTTGCACTGTTCCTTATTTAAAGTTCTATAAATGCTAAATCATGAAAAAGTATAGAACAAAAATATAAAAAAATCAATCGTCATCTCTTTCATAAAAAAAAAATCATATGATACTGAAATATGTTTTTTCTTTCCATGGTTATATTTTCTTCCATCCAAGTCAAAATATAATAAAGGATATAAATTTCAATCATGCAAAGTCTTCAACAATCAATTTTATATAAAAATAACAGATACGAATATCACAAGAAGTCAAAAATCAACAAATTTGTCGAGCGCAAATTCAACAATATACTTCTTCGTGGCAGACGTAAAAAAAATAAAAGCATATAAAAATAAACGACTTAGTTTCTCAGTAAATAACAATACCATTTAGCTTATATTTGGAACTTTAATCAATCGAATCAAAGCTGGTCAAACGCTGAACCCGACCATGACGATTCATACGACTGCAAGAAAATTCTTGTACAAAAGCGTTGAGGCGTTGCAAGCATTTTTGTAGACAATATGATTATGACAGAAGACCCTGTGGGGTAAAAAGGGAAAAGACGAGGAGCATTACTTGATAAGGTATCCTTGCAAATGAATGTCAGGAATCTGTTAGATTACAAACTAGGGCCTAAATTCGAAGTACCTTCTGACATTTTCTAAAACTAGTAGGGTATAGTCAGTTAGGCAATAATTGCTACTTAAGGGATTCTGTCATTTTTCTAAAACTAGAAGCGCTTTTTGTATTACACCCACAATCACTGATTAAAAAAATGGTTTTATTCCAGATAAACAAAGATTAAATTCCATTCTTCCAGTTCCTCTTAGTCGTGTCCCATGAAGCCATCCGCACGATCATGGTTAATTTCAATCTTAAATCAAATAAAAACTACTGAGGGTAGAGGGCTGCAATTTGGTATGATTGTTGATTGGAGGGTGAATGATGAACATATCATTTTGCAGCCCTCTAGCCTCAGTAGTTTTTGAAATCTGAGGGAGGACAGAAAAAATGCGGACGGACAGACAAACAGCCATCTCAATAGTTTTCTTTTAATGAAAACTAAAACCTCTGGTATGAGAAAAAGAGTAAAACTCTACGCATACAATGACGATAGAATTGCACTCATCGGCAGCTAATATATGCCAAATAAAAGAGGATGATGTTCATCATAGCTTCTTATTTATGTAAAGGAACGTAAATGTATATTATATACTATTTATATATATACATACAATATATATATATATTATATATATACTACATATATAATATATTATAATATATATGTATATACTATATATATTATTTCTATTGTATATAGTATATATATACATAATTATATATATATGTATATATATATTATATATTATATATATATATATATATATATATATATATATATATGTATATATATATATATATTATATATATATATATATATATATATATATATATATATATATATATAGAGAGAGAGAGATATAGAGAGAGAGAGAGAGAGAGGAGAGAGAGAGAGAGAGAGAGAGATTACTCTAATACAGTAGTACAAATATGAAGATAAAAGCCCCATAAAATAATAATTTATACGTTGCAACAATACATTTCAGACGCTTTCGTGTGTTCCTGTTCACTGGTAAGATATCTTGCCACTGAAAAGGGACTCAGACGAAAATGTTTGAATTGTATTGTTGCATCGTGTAAAAGGTGCTTTATGGGCCTTTTATCATATATATATATATATATATATATATATATATATATATATAATATATATATATATATATATATATATATATATATATATATAGATATATATATATATATATATATATATATATATATATATTTGTGTGTGCATTTATATGTATATATATATATATATATATTATATATATATATATGTGTGTGTGTGTGTGTGTGTGTGTGTGTGTGTGTGCGTGTGTGTGTGTGTGCTTCTCCAATGTTAATTTTGTAAAATCTATTTTGTTTCAAAATCATCTGTGACTAAAATATTATTAACATTTCCAGCTCTCTTTTTAGTTACTTTCTCGACGAAGACATTATTTATTGATTCATTTTTAAAGTCGTCTCTATTTGCATGGTTTCTGAAGTTGTCGAAGTCTTCAGGAGCCTTCAGTTACTCCAAGTCCTTCCGAAGGCTTAGTGAAGAATCTCCCGAAGCAAGAAAAATGGTCTCGGAGCCAAAATGAGGATCTGGGGAATTCACGGAGTTCTAGAGGCATATTCTGATTCTAACGTTTTGATCGGTTGGAAAGAAGGTAACCATGTCTGCACCTGGTAAATTTAACTTTGTTGTGAAAAACTTATTGGCTCTGATCCCTACCGGATCAGTGGTACCTTTTATAAATGGAAATTGGATCCGAGACCTCGGATTAGCTATTGGTAAACACGCAGTAACTCTTGTTCTGGGAGTACTTCTTGGTCGCGCACATCAGTGCATTGAAGACCAAAAGACTCTCCAGATTGATCAGGATGCTACTGCACGGAAGAACGACGACGACCTTTACTACACTACGGAAATGGTCTCGCTTTTGAAGGAAGAGTGGATGGATGCAAAGGCAGAGAACTATTTTCTCTTAGATGAATTCGAAGAGATAAATTTTAACGAAGCTGCTGCAGTTAGAACTAATCAAGATTTACTCGACAAGTTCATGGAAGAAAGGCATAACATTGAAGAGGAAAATAAACTTCTGAAGAAAAAAATAGAAGATTTGGAGAACGCATTAACCCAGAAGGCACAGGAAGTTGAAAATGTAAACGAACAACTTGCACGGCAGAAGAGGGAATGTGAGAACCAACGAGAAAAACTGGAAGAACTCCGGAATCAAGCAGTGGACAATGATTTCTACTGCGGTTACCTCGAAGAGAAGGTCAAGGCCCACGAGGCCGAAAGAAAGAGGATGTTTCAGGCGACGACAGAACTCGAGGAGAAATTGCAAGCCTCGCAGCGAGAAGTACCTGTTCTCACAAGAAATCACGATCTAGAGAAAAACCACAGGAATCAGACGCGAAAGAATCTAGGCGATCAGAAGAAGGTCCACATCCAGGAAACCCCAGTTCAGCCGCTTCCAAAGGAGAATGAAAAAATGAATGATAAATTGGAGGAACCAGAACGACTAGTTACCGTGATATACAATTCTATGGCTAATGAAAAGAATAAGAATAATGCTTTGGTTGAGGAAAACAAGGTAAAAGGAAACATGCTCTATAAGCTTGGACGGCTGGAGGAAGCAAGTGAATGTTTCCTCAGAGTACTGGATATGGACGAAGACCAAGTGGACAACAGGCTAAGACTGGGATTATGTCTCTTGTTGCTTGGCAGACATAGCGAAGCTGTGATGCAGCTTGAGAGATTAGATAATCGAGAAGATTTGGTTGCAGCTGCCAAAGCCCTGCAAAGATTGCAACGTCATGGCTGCCCCTACTACATCCTAGGAATTGCAGAGGAGGCTAGTTTGAAGGAAATAGAGTGGGCCTACAGGAAGCGGGCACTCAAGTTCAACCCTGATAAGTGCCACGGGTCTAACGAAGAGCGACAACGCAGGACGGAAATCATGCAGAAGGTCAATTATGCCAACGATCTCCTACATGATGCTAATGAAAGAGAAGAATACGACACTGTCAGGGAGTTCATCAAGGACCTGGCAGCTACGGTGTTTCTAGATCCTCAGGAGACAATGAAAGCAAAGAGGAAGAAACCTGGAAAGACAAGGAAGAGGATGAAAACTAAAGGTAACTAAGAAGAACCAAACAGAAGAAACAGCCTATGATTAACCAAAATTGTGAATGATTTTGACTTGTCACCAGGTGATGCTGCTGCGTTGTGTTCCAGAGGCGCTGCGATGATCTTGGACCATTCGATGGGACTGACTGCAAGATGGGTGTTCACTGCTGCTCCCCCCGGCAGCATCCAGCAACGGGAGGCCCCCCCACCTCCTAAACACCCATCCTGCAATCAAAAACATCGAATGGGCCAAGAAACTCGCAATGCCTCAGGAACATGACTCAGCATATCAACTGGTGACCAGTCAAAATCCTTCACTTGGGCTGTTTCTTTGTAGCTGTGAAGACAAGACTCGTGATTGGGTTTTCCACCAAGCATCCTTGGCAAGTCTCTCGTCTCTCTGACTGAGGCAGGAGGACCAACTCTTAGGATGAGAGCTGACAGTTATTCGGAGGCAGGAGGACCAGCTCTAAGGATGAGAGCCGACAGTTATTCGGAGGAAGGAGGACCAGCTCTCAAGATGAGAGCTAACAACTGTTTGAAGGGGCCATAGGGCACCCCCTCTCCTGCCACATGATACCCTCTGGAATGGGTATCGATATCAAAGCACCTATGAGTGGAAGGCAACCTCTGGCGCGGCGTAAAAACCCGTAAGTTAATGCCTTCTACTTCATATGTGAATTGGTTATGCACTGCATGTTGAATCGCATCTTTTGCATATACTGCAGTGGCAACCTCTGGCGTGGCGTAAAAACCCGTAAGTTCAATGCCTTTTATATATGCAAAATATGGGTTCTGCAATGCATAATGGATTGAGTATTTTGCATATACTCCTACTGTGGCAACCTCTGGCGTGGCGTAAAAACCCGTAAGTTCAATGCCAAATATAGTATGTGCAAAATATTCGAAGGCAGGAGGACCAGCTCCAAGATGAGAGCCGACAGTTATTCGGAGGAAGGAGGACCAGCTCTCAGAATGAGAGCTAACAGCTGTTCGGAGGCTGGAGGACAAACTCTCAGGATGAGAGCTAACAACTGTTTGAAGGGGCCATAGGGCACCCCCTCTCCTGCCACATGGTACCCTCTGGAATGGGTATCGATATCAAAGCACCTATGAGTGGAAGGCAACCTCTGGCGCGGCGTAAAAACCCGTAAGTTAATGCCTTCTACTTCATATGTGAATTGGTTATGCACTGCATGTTGAATCGCATCTTTTGCATATACTGCAGTGGCAACCTCTGGCGTGGCGTAAAAACCCGTAAGTTCAATGCCTTTTATATATGCAAAATATGGGTTATGCAATGCATAATGGATTGAGTATTCTGCATATACTCCTACTGTGGCAACCTCTGGCGTGGCGTAAAAACCCGTAAGTTCAATGCCAAATATAGTATGTGCAAAATATTTGATCCTGGTGTGTCAGGAGGGAAGATTCCATCTCTCTTGGCTAGCTGATGGAGCTGAGAATGGGGAAGGGTCCACCCCTGGCAAAAATAAACCCCAAATTCGATGACGCTCCATTGGCGAAGATGCCCCAGGGGTGAGATCGCTTGCGATCGTTAAAGGCCCTAATTGATATATATTATATAGATATGTGATCTATTATATAGATATATAATAGATAAGATATATATAGTACTATATATATATGAGTAGTATATAATATATAGATATATATGTATATACTATATATATTATATGTATATATAATATATATATATATATTATATATACACATACATTATATATATAGTACCTATATATATATATATATATATACATATATATATATATATATATATATATAATATATGTATATATAGATATATATTTATATATATATTATATATACATATATATACATATATACATATATATAAATATATATATATATATATATATATATATATATATATATATATATATATATATATATATATGATAGTCAGAAATGCAAGCGCTTTCGTCTTTACTAAGACATTGTCAAGGAACGCATTCGTTCCTTGACAATGTCTTAGTAAAGACGAAAGCGCTTGGATTTCTGACTATCATTTTCCTGTGGCATTCGCTTATTATATATAGATATACGAAGTATGTGCACATACCCATATACATACACATACAGATACATAGCTAGATGCCATTTTTAGTAAACACTTACCCACACCCACACAAACACACACACAAGTACACGCTATGCTTGATTCTATATACCTTGGACGCGCATCACCGCTGCAGCTCTCAGCAAAACGGAACAGAAAGAATGAGGAGGAGCCTCCTCTACTCTAGTACTAAGTGGAAGTGAAAGTGGGGGCTTTAATCAAACACTGTGTATAGCAACAAGCGGGTGAATGTTATATAAGTAGTTGGGAATAGCGTGTTGGGAAAATGGGCTACAAATAAGCCTAGGATATTCAGTGAGAAATAATAATAATAATAATAATAATACTGGTTGTATTGAAAATAATGGCTATTTCATT
The DNA here is from genome assembly GCF_015104395.2 of Macrobrachium nipponense. Taxonomy (NCBI): domain Eukaryota; kingdom Metazoa; phylum Arthropoda; class Malacostraca; order Decapoda; family Palaemonidae; genus Macrobrachium; species Macrobrachium nipponense. The sequence continues at coordinate 29,206,524 of NC_061089.1, forward strand.
GCATTATTTTCAATAAAACCTGTATTAATGAAGGTCGTCTTCCAACAAATATTAATAATAATAATAATAATAATAATAATAATAATAATAATAATAATAATAATAATAATAATAATTCAAAAGGATAATATTCCACCCGAGTAGTTGGGGAGCGGAAAAATAATTAAGGTAACCAAATATCAGTCGTGATATTTATGCCTGTGTCTGCTAACGATTGGAAACTGCGGGGAGGTATTTTGGGGCTGTGTTACGTACGTACGTACGTATGTATGTATGTATGCATGTATGTATGTATGTATGTAATTGTAAATGCGGACGGACGGACAAATAGCCATTTAAAATGAGCGTCTCCTTTAAAAGTGCGCGAATACACTTCTAAGTCATAAATTCAACGACGGCACAGTCTCGTCCATCGCAATAAAGAAGAAGAAGAAGAAGAAGAAGAAGAAGAAGAAGAAGAAGAAGAAAAGAAAGCAGGGGTGTGGAACTATCCAGAGTTGAAATAAAAGACATCAGAAAAGAGATACACAGAATTTGAAAACTGCTTCACTCACACAAACAACGCCAACAAGCTCGACTCAAATTCATTACAACTTCATGGCACGGTACTACACCATCGCACATCGCTCACTTACCAGTTAATTAAAGGACTTATAATTGGAATGACGACGCGAGGGAATAGGTCGTCCATCAGGAGTCGTCTCCGATTCCTCCGTCATTCTCTGACTCGCATTTCAGACCTCGTCTTACTCCACGCGGTGATGTTATTTCGAACTAATTGGAGGAGACCTTAATTGCTTCCTCAGAGCTCGGCAGCAATTTCCTACTTGCTTCTCGGAATCATGCATGGCGTGTTTCCTGGACGACTTAGGAGTTTTCAATGGTGGTTTTTGCAAACAGCTCCTCTGCTCTCTCGGTCTCTCTCTCTGATTTACTTCCATTTTTAAGCTTAGATGTCAATCAGCTAAGTACGATATCACTTCACTGTAATTATGTGCAGTTCGGGCTTTGAAATGCTTCCATTGAAATACGTTCATATTCAGCTCTCGCGTATGATGCCGTTTAATTCAAATTATAAATAGCAGTTCCTACTCTTGACTTACAATTGTTCATTACTGAAAATATATTCCTGATATTGTAATCATTACTGTTTGCATATACTCTTATTCTACTTGCATGGAATAAATATGTTTAAATATGTCTAAGCGTTTACGACTTATCATGACAATCCGTCAACAAACAATCAGTCACTACAGTGATACCAAATAATGAAAAGGAACAACCTTTCATTTCTTGATTTTCTTATCCCGGAAAGAGATCTGTTACCGAAAATCGATAAATTTCTTGTACGAAAACAAGAAATCAACTTTGAAATCGACCAAAATATCAACCCTAACTGAGGGAAGTCTTAAAAATGAACCAACCGGCTCGGCTAAAAAAATAAAAAATAAAAAAAATAAAAAAAATCAACGACCAAAGCTCAGAACTCAAAAAAAAAAAAACTTCAAGAAAAACCTAACTATTCGACGGCATCTCATTGTCACATCCGACCTCGTTCATCTCGGCAGTTGTCTCCTAGAAGACGGCAGACTTCAAAGGTTAAGGAGACACAAGATTAGCTTAGAAATACACACGGTTTATCCCAGAGATTGTTAATGAGTTATTTTAGGCAATGAGCTTACTCTGCTGAAACTGAGCATGTAACTAACACACAGACAAACAAACAAACACACACATTACATACATACATAGATATATGTAGCTATATAAATACTGTAAATACATATACATATATATGTCGGATTATATATATATATATATATATATATGGATATATAATATATATATATATATATATATATATATATATATATATATATATATATATATATATATATATATATATATATATAATCTCGGGGTTCCCCACGATTTTGCATAGAGAACATCTATATATATATATATAATAAGCGCACTATAAATATATAATATATATTTATATACATATTTGTATGTACATGTAACACAGTTACGCACAACATTTTGTTTGTTTTTATGGTGTTTTTACGTTGCATGGAACCAGTGGTTATTCAGCAACGGGACCAACGGCTTTACGTGACTTCCGAACCACGTCGAGTGTGAATTTCTGTCACCAGAAATAGACATCTCTAACTACTCAATGGAATGCCCGAGAATTGAACTCGCGGTAACCGAGGTTGCAGGTCAAGACCAAACCGACCACGCCAATGAGGCGCTTTTAGGCACAAGTGCATGATTTACTTTGTCTGAACGTTCGTATCTTTAAATAATGTGTCAGATAAATGGCGCGTAAGAGTGCTCATAAGGATAGAGTGAATAATGCAGTGTGTTGGAGGGGTCGTCGAGCTGCTGATGAATCTAATTTGCAGGTGTGCAAAACGCCTTGTATTATGGAAGTTTACATCACCAGGGTTTCAACCGTGATTCAGTAGTTACAGAATAATGACCGCTATTTTGTGTTTATTTTTTAGTTATTCAGGAAGCACCAGAACACACAATATTCAATTTTGCAGGGGAAAGTTTCATTATGTAAATATATTCACATTTACATAAAGTCTGTATGTATATCCCCCATTACTGTTTGGCAACACAACAATAAACAAATTTTATGGACTCCCCACTTACAGTTATAGGCCAGAATGAAATCATTGCTTTCTGCGAAAACAGTTTTGTCAGGAGAATGCGGGCGGGAAATGAAAAAAGTAAGCGTATTCCAACGATTCAGAGAAGTGAGAACATTTCTTCCTGTATCTGAAACACCCAATCATTTATCTATTTAATTCTCTATTCATGCAAACAACTTCTACATTATTTATCTGTATACGAAAGTTTGTCAATTTTAGTACAAGAGATAGATGCACAAGAAAAAAATGAACTTTTCAAACGAAAACATGATCACATTATGTAAGTTCTCGATTTTCAAGCAGTATGGTCAGTGAAAATATATACACAAGCAACGGAACAAATAAACATACGCCAATAAAACATCTGGTCCATGAAAGCAGATTCAAACCAACAAGCGCCTGCAGTTTACAGCTATTAAGACCAATTGCTAAGGAGAATCGTAAGAATAGTATCTGCGGGAACCGAACCTGGCAAGTCATTTAGTGCAATCACCAAAGTCTATAAATATCATTTGCTGGTCCGCTGGTATAGTGGTTAGTATCGTGGAATGCCACTCATATGGCACGGGTTCGCGTCTCACCCAGGGCAATGAAAAATCATTGGCTCTGTATCATGATCAGTTACTGCTGCAGTGTGAGGTCTTCTTTGGAAGCTTGAATTTCAAGTCAATACAAGGGCCCTTGTGTGTGCTTGTTCCATGTGAATAGGTTTCATCTACTGAAATAATAATATAATACTAATAATTCATCTACTGAAATAATAATAATAATAAATTTGTGGCTGTTTCGTCCCAGTCAGAGCCAGGGGTTTGTTTGCAGAACAGCTTCCTTGGTTCTATAAGTGGCTTAATTAACACGACCCGTTTGGACAAATGCTCCCACATCTTGTGATGAGTGCCTGCTTATCCACTTGGCGGAATCAATTATATCTTATCAGTAGTCCTGTTCTAATTTACAGCAGTTTTGGCTAACTGTCACTTTCGAGAAGACTTATTATAACTTAGCGGCTCGAAAAAGAAAAAAACAAATTCAACACGAAGAGAGACTGTCTGTATCGAATCCTTAATTCAGCTATTTTCTCTTCGATATTCCTGATCTAATTGACAGAAGGTTTTGGCAAAACGCTATTATTTTCATGAAATAAGAAGGTAGAAGAATATTTCGGCCTTAATAATCATTACTTTCCAGTTCTAGAAAAATAGAGAACATAAGTCTATCACGAAGAGTAACTGGCATTATCGAGTTCATTGCAGCTATTTTTTTTTCTCGCATACGTCAGTCCCCATCACAAGATCAATTTCCGGAATTTATGACAGACAGACACTTAGGGCCCCAATACACAGAGCGATTGTATGAACGATTGTCTGAACGATTGTCGTTATCGACAAACACACACACTATTCAGACAGCATGAACAATCTCCGCACCGATTTCAGTCTGAACAAAGATTTTGTCTCGGGAAGACATGGCATCATCTCTATAAGAGACATGCGCGATGGCGTTATATCGGCAGACAAACACACACATTGAACGACCTGTGTATGACAGACATAAGTCGCAAGCTAGCAACCTGGTCGTGACAGATTTCAGCTGAGATCAGACACAAAGCTCCGCCCGCTTTTGCATTCAGACGAGCCCATACACAGTTGCTCAGACAATCGTTCATACAATCGTTCATACAATCGTTCAATGTATGCCATTGCCATGCACTCGGCGAGGAAAATCAAGGACATTCATCTCATTAGCAGTTTTGTAAAGTAAAGAAGAACGGTAAAATCAACTTTCCTTTCCTTAGAGAGAGAGAGAGAAATGAAGTCCCAACGATTACATTCCTTCTGAAACAGGCATATATTATCACTCGCTTGAGCGCGGAATGACATTTCTCCCCCTTAGGTGGAACGAAGCCAAAAGACCAATTCTCTCTCTCTCTCTCTCTCTCTCTCTCTCTCTCTCGTCTCTCTCCTCTTCTCTCCTTCTCTCTCGTCTCTCTCTCAAATATATATATATATATATGTATATATATATATAATATATTATATATTATATATATGTACATAATATAATAAATAATATAGATATATAAATATATTTATATATAAAATATATATATAATTAGATATATAATATATATATATATGAATATATATATATAGCTAAAAAAAAATTTAATTTCTCTATATCTAATATATATATGTGTGTGTGTGTGTGTGTGTGTGTGAATGTGTGTGTGTATTTGTGTCTTTACGATTTTACACAATAAATTTCTAAAAATAATAATGCAAGCTCACAAAACAAAAATCGGAAATATGTTCCAACTTCCGAATACCACAAAGTTGGCAGTTGGCAATGAAAATGATACTCTTCTTGGAAATCATCTCTTATTCTCTGGTAACAGAAAGAGAGTGCATGCGCACACACATACATACATACATACACACACACACACTACATTTAACGTAAGTGGTGCATCGTAAGTGTGTTTCTAATATGACTCGTAAAACCAGCCGTTTCTTTCCGAGAAGTATGTCAACTATTTACCCGAGTCTCCGAAAAACAAGTCTGGCATTGTTTATCTAACATCCGAAAGATGCAGCCAGTGCCCCTGGACATTTCCGTTATTCGTTAAGAAAAAAAAAAAATCCATGACCCTATCCACTCACCTACCCACCCAAATGAGACTCGACTCCCTTCCTCACTCCCCACCCCTCCGGAAGTTTACATCCTTCCAAAAATAGTTAAAACGTCCTGCCAAGCGTCCACGTGTCTCCTGAAGTTTTGCTTACGAAATTCACCGGAAAGGGAAGGTAATAATTATCTGATTCTGCAGCACACCGAAGAAGGCGCTGAAGATTCTTGGTAAAACTGAAGACTACTGCCGCTGCTCGGTTCCCACCGGTCGCTAACCAGGATATTTACTGCATTTTCTTTATGATTCTGCTAATGTTTATGTCTTTTGAGTATGTTTATGATATTTACCGTATTTTGTTTATTATTTCGCATTCATCCCTAAGGAGTCGTACTAAACGCGGGGCCCATATTTGCACATCATCTGGTAGTCACCGAACCATGTGGGCGCGGTAGTTGTCCTCCGTTTCAACGATTCTTTATAGCGTCCCACCACAGTCCCCATGTATAGTCCTACCTAGCTGTCCAACTTCTCTGACTTACATTTGCCATAATTTTTCACCTTATTAAAAACCAACACTAGTAATTCACTTTAAAGTAATTCATAGCTGATTGACAGACGGATGGTAATTTATCCGACGTTACTAATTCTAAATTAGTAAAAATAATTCAATTCAAACTAAATTTCAATTCAATTAAAACTATCTCTTAAATTACTCTTAATCAGAAGTTAAGAGGCGGCACACAATTTGACTTAACTATAGAATAAAAAAAATTATTGTTTTTCCAGGATAATGCAATAATAAAAATCCACTTAATCACGTCAGAATTTACACAAAAAATTGCTGATGCAAACGTAGGCTCCTATTTATGATATTTAAAGATAATTGAAATGTTAAAGAAGGAACACACTGCAATGAAAGCAATTTTCTTATCTAATTTCCAGTGACAGTCTATCTTCGTTTCCTTATTTTGTAAGAAGTTATATCCAACTCATCCTCTGGCTAACAGAACCTAATCAATTTCGTGCTAAAAATATTCAGTTCAACAAATGCTAAGGCGCGTTGAGTCTTAGACTATCACATAAAGTACAGACACATCATGAAAAATAAAATATAAAAATTGCAAAAGATACTTAAATAGTTGAAAAAGACAAGTACTATTTTTCCTGTTAACCTTTCTACCGCTATTACATGAAAACAACAAAAGCAACAACTAATACTAGTACTACGTCTAGAACTAAAACTAACACTATCTATAAGATAATCATAGTAAAAAACGAAAGTTATTAACTAGCACTACGTCAAGAACTGAAAATAATAACATCTGTATGATGATCAAAATAAAAAAAAAAATATGAAAGTGATAACAAACCATCAAGGGAACAGTTGATGGCTTCAACCCACTTGACATCAATAAAGCCACGAGGACAGTGTCTGTTCCCCAAAGGGACGAACGAGTACCCTAGTGAATCTTGGCTTTGGGGTATCTTATCTAAAGTTGTTGAACTCGTTTGGTTTCGAGAGAAACGTTTCTTAGAAATCATGTCTCCCAATACCATTTGAGAAAGGAAGGAAGTGGAAATTACATAGAGTAGAACGCACAAACTTATGCGCGCTCGCGCGAGTACATACATGGAGTTAGGGTAAAAGGTGATAACCAGATTATCTTTCTCTCTCTCTCTCTCTCTCTCTCTCTCTCTCTCTCTCTCCTCAAATATCTATATATATATATATATATATATATATAATATATATAATATATATATATAATATATATATATATATATATGTATATGGAAAATATATATATATATATAATATATATATATATATAAGCATGCAAGTACAAATACGGAGGCATGATAAAAGGGGAAAACAAGTTTAATTTACTATAAATGCGTAAAAACAATTTCTCTCTCTCTCTCTCTCTCTCTCTCTCTCTCTCAACACTGACAAGAGTAACACGAAAGTGCTTCACAGAATTCTTTGTAAGGTGCAAAAATCGATATAAAGAACAGAATAGCTTGCTATATATTTTACCAATAATAAAATCATTTAGAGTTCAAGAACACAGCGCAAATACCTCGTTAGGGAAAAATGGCAAAATCATAATACGTTACGCATATCTAATCAAACGCCTTTCCCTACATTCATACATACATACAAACGTTTATCTGCAGGCTTGCACACTTGATCGTAATATTTTCGCTTCCCTCCGTTGTCAAATCTGATCTCTTCTCTTTTCCTCTGAATGTTTTTTAGTTCTCTCTTTCAATCAGAGTTCCTGTCTCCTCTCCCTCCCTCTTTACTGTAGAAGATTCACATCAAGCGTGCATCTGATGTCAAGGCCAGTTCCTAACGACGCTCCTGAGTGGCTGTTGATAAGCCAATCACAGGGCTGGAAATTCTCAGTCTCGAGAGAGAGTTCACATAGGCAGAATGTATGTTCCATCTCTCCTGAAGGATACGGCTTTCAAAAGTATCCCACGGGATAGGTGGAACATACATCCTGCCTATGTGAACTCCCGAGAGAGACAGAGTTTCCAGCCCTGACATTGGCTTATCAACAGCCAATCAGGAGCGTTGTAAGGGACTGGCCTAGATATCAGATGCACGCTTGATATAAATCTACTATACCTATTCTTCCCTCAGTCGACACTTTCATTCGACTCTTCCCTCTCTCCAAAACCTGCTCAGTCCACCTTCCTCTTCTTCTCTTACATTTTCTGGGAAAAGTGAACTTTTCAGGACAATGCCTTTGTTCTTAGAAAAATTACCACAAGTTCCCTCTCGTCTTACATCGCCTGTATCCGGTGCAGACAATATTAGAATGCTGCCCGTGGAAACTGATATTGCTCTTCATTGCTTTGAAACTGATGTTTGTTTACTTCTCGAATCATGCTAGTGCCTGCTAAATTTGTTGTTTTACAGCTTCAAAAGTAGATCTTTAATTAATATTCTAAGAAGTAGGTCTTTCATTGATGTTCTAAAGAAGGAGGCCTTCAATTAAGATTCTAAAGAAGAAGGTCTTTCATTAAGATTCTAAAGAGTTAGGCCTTCAATTAAGATTCTAAGAAGTAGGTCTTTCATTGAGATTCTAAAGAAGCGAGTCTTTCATTAAGATTCTAAGTAGTAGGTCTTTCATTAAGATTCTAAAGAAGTAGGTATTTCACTAAGATACTAAAGAATTAGGTCTTTCATTAAGATTCTAAGAAGTGTGTCTTTCATTGAGATCCTAAAGAAGTAGGTCTTTCATTAAGATTCTAAAGAAGTAGGTCTTTCATTAAGATTCTAAGAAGTAGGTCTTTCATTAAGATTCTAAACAAGTAAGTGTTTTATTAAGATTCTAAACAAGTAATTCTTTCATTAAGATTCTAAGAAGTAGGTCTTTCATTGAGATCCTAAAGAAGTAGGCCTTCAACTAAGATTCTAAAGAAGTAAGTGTTTCATTAAGATGCTAAAGAAGTAGGTCTTTCATTAAGATTCTAAAGAAGTAGGTCTTTCATAAACCTGCTGAAATGCTGGCTTGAAATTAAAGCAAAATTGCTTTAGCTGGACCAAGCATCTACCGAAAAGCAAAATGAAAATGAAGATTAATATTCTAACACATCATTTGTGATCATCTTAACAGCAAACAGCCCACATCTCACTACTCCATCTTTCCAGTCTCGAACATCTTGAAAACTTAGAAGATGAGTCACTGAGAGAGAGAGAGAGAGAGAGAGAGAGAGAGAGAGAGAGAGAGAGGAGAGAGTTCGGGTGGGTGTGTGTGAATCGATGAGACTAACTTGCCAGGGTCTGAAAAGGCCACAAAAATCACTGCCGTCCTAGTTCATGCAACGGTATTGAGAGAGAGAGAGAGAGAGAGAGAGAGAGAGAGAGAGAGAGAGAGAGAGAGAGTATAATTCAATCCTCCAAACAAAGAAAGCGGTGAAAGAAAGAAAGTTAAAACTGAGTTGAATAACGGTAATGAGACTAAACTAATACTTCTGATTTGTGATTTTCACGGATGAATGGCTTGTTGCTGAGCAGGTACATAAATTGACGATATATAAATGTTTGTCGATCCTTGCGTGTTTGATAATAGAAAGATGCTAACAGAAGACGAAGAAATAAATATTTAAATAGTTACAACAAACACATACAAGATACTGATGATAGAAGTACAAACCCACACTGGTGCCATTAAAAAAACAAAGACCCACATGTGAATATATATATATATATATATATATATATATAGTATATATATATATATATATATATATATATATATATATATATATATATATTAGTATACATACGATGATATATATATGTGTGCTGGTGTATAATATAATATACATTGAAATGAATCATGATTATGAAAACAATAATAAAAATAACAATAATTACGATAAAAATAATAATGGTTATTATTATTATTATTCATTACTATCATTATTCATTATTATTATTATTATTATTATTATTATTATTATTATTATTATTATTATTATTATTATTATTTTAACAAAATCAAAGGAAAAAACTACGACAGTGCGCGTTCGAGATGTAACTAAAATGAAGACGAATTTGCAGCAAAACTAAGAGGCCACGAACTCCCAAAGATGGAGGTCTCCCTGAAATGTCACTCCAAGTTAATCTAACTCAGTCCGGCCAAAGATTCGAAAAAGGAAGGTGATCAATCCACACAAAGAGCTTTTGCGTGTTCGGGACCTCGGGAGGGTATCATCTGGAGAGTCTCATGTGCGCACGCGCATAAACAAATTCGTGCGTCAGGGTTTCACGGGTGTGATCGGATGGGAAGACGTGTTTCTTTATCGAGTGTTTCAGGTTTATTTTGTGAAAGAACAAAACAGGACGTAAATATATATATATATATATATATATATATATAATATATATATATATATATATATATATATATATATATATATATATATAATTGGCAAACACTGCAGTATCATTACGAAAGAAATTTCTATTAAATTGGAGCAGATGTTTAGAAAGTATCTTCAGGAGATTCTCATGTGCGCATGCGCGTACAAACTATAACCAAATCTGTGCACCAGGACAGGTATCACGGATAGAAAGACGTGAGGTATTTCTGCATCGAGTTTTAGTTTGATTTTGTGATGGGAAAAATAGTAAGATTTTGTGATGGGAAAAATAGTAAATAAAAAAATATATTTTAAACTGTATATATAATAGCAAACACTGGAGCATCATTACTCAAGGATTACAATGAAATCTGAGCAAATGTTAAGAATGTAACATCTGGAGATTCTCATGTGCGCGCGCGCGTACAAACTCTAAACAAACCTGTGCACCAGGACATCACGGAAGTGATCAGATGGAAAGACGTATTCCTATATCGAATCTTATTTTGATTTGTGAAAGAAAAAAAAAACAGTAAATAAAATATATATATTTTTTGAATTGTAAACATTATTGGCAAACAGGAATATCATTACGTAAGGATTGCAATTAAATTTCAGCAGATGTTATGAGGGTATCGGAATAATCTGGGGTAAGCGCGCATGCTTACATGAATAAAGCGATGCATGAATATGTCATGGATAAGATCAGCAAGGGAAATATTTCCTTCTGAAGGTTTACCTGGATCGTGGGAGGCAAAACAGGGTCAAATATACGAAGGCTGCTCACCTTGTCAATAAACGTTGTTTTCCGTTAAATTTTGTAAACGCAACAAAATCGCTTATAAACACAGCTGTTAGATCGTACAAAGACCACTCACGACATTTTGGAGACTTCTTGTTGAATGTATTGTCAGATTTATCTAGTTGATAATGTTACAGAATTCTTGTATGAAATAGAAATAGACAAAAATCTCATGAAACTTGATCAATTAAGGATTTGCATTTACAATCATTTTAATTTGCGTAGCTTTAAAAATACAAGGTAAGAACGTCATCCCCAATTCACCAATAACGGAGTATCATGCACAGACAAACTGACAAGGGAGAAATGAAAGGAAGACAAATGGCTGACTGAAAGTACAGCAGATGAAGAGGAACAACGTTAAAGTTTTTCCCAAAAGTTCAAAAACTCACAATTCTGTGGAAACAAATAGTAGTGTATTGGCTTTATAGAGAGAGCGTAAGTACTGTGTACATAATATACAAACACACCCGTACATTTATATACAGTCATACATATACACATGCACACACAAACAAACAAACACACCACACAAACTTGTATATATATACGGTTATGTGTCTGTATGTATGTATGTATGATAGATATTTTTATGTTTGTTTGTGTGTGTGTATGTGCGACCTCCCGAATCTCTTCTCCGCCGGTGCATGGGTCTATAAAGGGCCAATAGACCATAGTTGACGCTCTCCCCTTTAGGGCACTATGGAACATATCTATCAATATATTACTTGGGAGATATGTTGTCTAACTTCGGTACTCTGTTGTTCTGAATTCGGTTCTATATAGCAGTTTTTTGCTTCATTGTATGTACCTATTATTTGTCTTTTAATAATTCATTGCATTTCTTATAAAAATTACTCCTGTCTTGTCTTTGCCGTAACTAATACGATGATTATTTTATCGGTAATGTAAGGCATCACTATGATGGCTTTCTTACTTGTTTCATATCAATATTTGTGCTCCTTTTGAGTGTCTGCATTACATTATCTGGAAGAGAACCACTATAAAACAACCACACGATGCTTTCAGCTGACAAATATCAATTAACATTCACCACAATATGCATTTCTAAGGAAAATCACTTAACTACATTTTATGAGACAGAAATACATAATGAACTTTGGCAAGATAAAATTTTATTTTATAGAGTACTAAAAACTGGCCGTATAAAACGTACGAGTCATTGTAGTTTAACTAACATCCGGTCTTTTATAATACATAAAGTCCAAAAACTTTCCTTTTAATTAGTTAAGTGGAGAATTAACCCAGCACGAATATAAATAGCGTTATAATTCCCGATACTTTCATCTAGTAATTATTGCTTTTCGAATGATCGTGTTAACAATATCGGGCATTTTGATATAAAATGGAATGCAAAAAAAAAAAAAAAAAAAAAAAGAAAAAAAGAAAGAAAGAATCGTATTAGGCTGCAATTTCTAGGTAACAATATTCTATAAACGATAATGAAGTTTTGGATCACTAGAGCAACAGCCAAAAATCGTTTCATCAGAAAAATTATCAAACGTATATTACACAAACAAATTGGGATGAAATTATTTTGTGAAAGTATGCACACTCCTATACTTCAGCGATAAAACGTTGAACTGGATCACTCATTTCTAAGGAAATGTATGATGTAAATCACAAACTGAAACAATTACAAAATGCACTGAAGTTTCTTCCACGCAATCGAGTTTTCTGGACAGTGTATAATGCTGCAAGAAACTCTCAGCCACGGCCCGGTGGTGGCCTCTGTTGTTGGCACCTATACCGGTGCCAGACATACGATCATGGATAACTTCAACCTGAAATTAAAAAAATTAAAAAACTATTAAGGCTATAGGGCTGCAATTTGGTATGTTTAATAATTGGAGGGTGGATGATCAACATACCAATTTGCATCCCTCTAGCCCCAGTAGTTTTTAGATCTGAGGGCGGACAGATAAAGTGCGGACGGACGGACGGACAAATAGCCATGTCAACAGATTTCTTTTACAGAAAACTAAAACTGAGACTGAGCATTTTTAAAATTATCCATCTTAAAAATTCGTAATATATCATAACGGAGGAAATTAAATAAACAATTAATAACTTTATTAGAAGCGTAGCAATTAGTTAAGAGTAACACAAGCTCAAAAGTTCATCGACGAAGCTGGTATTCCTTAGATTCTTGGAAGAATATTCAAAATGAAGAAAAGCTTAATTAATACATTTAATAAGTTACAGTGGAAAGGACTGAATAAACTTTGTACCAATCAGCCAATTTCGAATGAAGAAGACGAACAAATAAAAGCGGATGAGATAACCTTGGGAACCGGAAAAGATGACAAGACAAGCGGAAAGAGGAAATAAAGATAATAACAGATTATAAGGGCGTACCCGGATCGATCAACTACAAAGAGAGAGAGAGAGAGAGAGAGAGAGAGAGAATTTAAATGTCGTGTAACCAGCATATACAATTCAAATTTGTAATCCTGGAAAAAAAAACACGTCTGCCTAAAAGTTGACTTGTAGAACCCGAGCAAAAACAGGGGTTTACATATGTATGTATGTATGTATGTGTATATATATATATATGTATGTATGTAAACCCATACACACCTTGTGTATACATACATACATGCATATATATATATATATATATATATATATATATATATATATATATATATATATATATGTAAATCCATACACACCTTGCGTATACATACATACATGAATATATATATATATATATATATATATATATATATATATATATATATATATATATATATATATAACATATATATATATAATACACACACACACACACACACACACACACACACACAAATATATATATATATATATATATATATATATATATATATATATTTATTTATATATATATTTATATATAAATTTACATATATATGTATATATAAATACACATATATAGCAGAATCTAAAATCCTGGTGTTTGAACAGGTCCAAGATTTTTATAGAGTTCAATAGCAGTAACAATATCCTGATGGAAAAAAAGCAAACTCCAACCGTGAATTCTAGAACAAAATTCGAACGTGCCTCACCCGGCATTCACAGCACGAATAAGGCCATAATTGGATTTTTAACGAGCGAGTGACATCCACAACAAGAAAACAATGTGGTGAGCTTCTTATATACTTACTTTATGGGACCTACTTTTTTAAAATATATTTTTTTTTATTAGTCGCAAGCAAGCTGCTCGGTAAAAAAAAAACAAATAAATAAAATGACAGTAGATAATATACGTAGTTGAATATTCTACTCCTCATTTTTGGGAGCAAAGATATTCCGAGACTAACAAGCCTTACTTTTCAAAAGATTTTTTTTATCTGTCGCAAGGACGCCGCTCCGTGAACAAAGAATCGAATGACAGTAGACATCGGTTTGTTTGTTTGTATAGTGTTTTTACGTTCCATGGAACCAGTGGTTACTCAGCAACGGGACCAACGGCTTTACGTGACTTCCGAACCGCGTCGAGAGTGAATTTCTATCATCAGAAATACACATCTCTCACACCTCAATGGAATGCTCGAGAATCAAACTCGCGGAGACCATGGTGGCAGGTCAAGACCATACCGAACACGTCATCGAGGCGCTGACAGTAGATAATATACGTAGTTAACTTCTACTCCACAAAGATGTCCCCAAACGAATAAAACTGCGTCTTTCAGATTCAGGAAAAGCGATGGCTGAAAAATCAGGTATAAGCGGCTTGGAAAAAATTGCTGAAATATTCACTTGTCCTGTTTTTATTTGCTCGTTCTCTTCGGCCTTCCCTAAAATTAAAAGAGAGAGAGAGAGAGAGAGAGAGAGAGAGAGAGAGAGAGAGAGAGAGAGAAGGTGTACGTAATAATCAGATTTCAACTGCTGGACGTATGTGTCAGCGAGAGGACGTTGCTATGAATAAATCAATTCTCAGAAGAAAATGATTGACTTTTTTGCAATTTAGGCTGTCAAGACAAGCACTCAGGCGCTTCCGGCCATGGGTGGACAGCAGGATCAAGATATCCCGAAAATGGAGGAGATGAAGTACAGGGATCCAAAGGTGGATCTAGGAGAAAATCCTACAGTTGCCCTAAGAAGTAATAGTTAAAGAGGTTGTCCAGCAAGTCAAGAAAAGGAAGTGGGGATGGAGGCAAAGTAAAAGACTACAAGCTAGGTATAGCTCTAAACACCCTTTAGAAAATGCCTACAGTACACCACGTTAGTTGCAGTAACGTCCCTACTCCACTGTGGGGAAGGAAGAAAAGGAAATGAACATAAGATAATGAAATGAATGAAAACCAAGTTGGATGACTGAATAAAGGAATAGAAGTAGTAGAATCGGTATGGGGGCAAATGGATGACGAAGGATTCGTAAACTGACCAGAAGTAAAAGGATGGATGAATAAATGACAGAGCATTAAAAACAAATGCTTTGATGGATGAAAAAATAAATGTGAAAATGAATAACATTTGTATAGTGGGAATGAATGGATGGCTCAGAGAATGAATGGATAAAGGAATAATATAAATGAATGAATGAAATGAATGAATGGATGGATGGATGAATGAATAGGAAAAAACAAAGAGACCAACAGACCACTACAAAGAGCGAAAACAAGGCAACAAAAACTCATGCAAATAAATGAAAGAGAATCCTCAAAGGAGAAGGACAATAACGTACAAAAATAACTGTTCAGAAAATCACCGATTAACCGTAGAGGAAACGAGGAACAAATCAACAAACAACGAATGCTGGTAAACAAGGAAACGGCTGGCTATAAACAAAGCAACATCGCATCACAGTTAAGAAGATGTAAACACCTGACCTAATATCTCTATTAATTACTCAAAGCCATAATACGTTTAGGCGGCTGTGCTACTAGACTGCTTTGTGCAACTTTGCTTTTTATGTTTCGGGAGTGCTTTGCGCAGCTCTGCGTTTTCACATCAAAGAACTCCGCATCGGTGTTACAATAACATGATAAATGGTCTTTGATGTTGAAATTAACTTTGTTATGGAGTTACGAACACGACTAAAAAGTACTTTGACAATATCAGCAAAACTCTCGATGCCAAATTATGACAAAAAATAAAGAGTATCGATCTGAACCTCTCGGTGATAATAAAAGACACAGCATGAAATATACGGATGAATTTCAAATACGAGCAAAATTCATAAAATACATAGATGATTGAAAGTATTCGCATACTGACCTACTTACAAGCAAAATAACATCTACTGCAGATGACAAGGTCGTAGATATACACGATTTCAGTAAGTGGCTAATAGTATATTAACTAGAGATAATCGAATAAAAAAGTTAATAACGAAAAAAAGTAAGGACCAGAAATCCATTCGACTTCCTAATATTAACGGGAATCAATGATTAGTGACGAAACGGAAAAGTATCAAAAGGTTTTCAGACGGTAATGTTAAAAAATAAATATATATATATATAAATGCACTCCACATTCTAATATCACCATGAACGCCTTCCATGTACAAGTACAATATACGATGATCCCGATGCTACAGAAACACTTACAGATAATATTTAAAAAGAGAAAAAAAAATCAACAAAGCTCGTCGCTCTACAAGCAACGCAGTTCCGGAGGAGGACATAGACTCCATTACGAACCGTTTTCGTTCCTCAATTCTCTGAAACCTATTTTTTTTCGGAGATCTTTCCTGGACGATGACCCCCGAGGGTTTTAACCCGGTATGTATCAAACTTTGCTGCGTGTTTAGTACAATCCCGTTGGGGGTGACCGTAAAACATAAACAAAAGACATTCTTTGATATCATATACTTACTTCAAAATAGGTAACTCGAAGTAATTCGCGTTCCTGATTTCGAATGCGATTCCGAAATAAAAATATATTGCAATTTGCTTCTGGCTACGAGGTCAAATGAAACCACGAAGTAAAGAGAGCACAGAGTATCAAGGTAACAAGTTATTCTTTCATGAGAAAGATAATGACCCCAAAAGAAATATTAGTCCAAGATAACGAACCCCTCACTACCTAGGAAAGATCGTTGTCCGGGAAAGGGGAGTCAATTTAAAAACAAAATACCATCGCCTCTCGTCCCTTCTCAACCCTCACGGTTTCAGAAGAGGAGCAGAAATCAACCAACCCCTTTTTCGAACCCTAGTCTTCCCCTCCAACAATGGAGGATGGCACGGTGCCAACAACTAGCCATAGCCTCTCTCTCTCTCTCTCTCTCTCTCTCTCTCTCTCTCTCTCTCTCTTGTCTGTCTGTCTTCACAGCTGTTCCCCCTAAAAGCGTCCACCAATAAACATGGACGGCGTAAAGAGGAACGGAAGTTATTTTCCTTACTGTCACGTTTTACAACAATGAGCAACATTAGTGCAATGGCCTTTAGATGCGTTCATTTATGCTTTGATATCTACGTGTCAGCCTTCCTTCATCTCAGAGAAATCAAGGACGCAGCGGTCATTTAGAGGATATGTGCTGCACTTTTTTTTTGTGCGTGTATTTCTTACTGCTAGTCACAAAAAATATATGTATTTATGAATATGTTTCTATGGTTGTTTAATCATAGTATATATCTCATTAGCGACGGTGGGAATCCGAGCCTTTGATTTCCCTGGTGGTAACTGAGATATGTAAATCACGAGTCTGGGTGATTATATAACACACACATATGTGTATGTTTGCATATATGCATATATATATATAAATAGTATACAATATACATAGTATTTATACTATTACTTATAATATATATATATATATATATATCAATTTTTTGTCTTATTAATTATACTTATGTGATTTTTTATAGACAAATTGAGGCCGAAGGCCCAGCGCTGAAAGAAAAATTGAGAGTAGGTTGTTTACAAGGTGTAACAGGAGGAAAACCT
>NC_061089.1:29229398-29231898 GCF_015104395.2 Macrobrachium nipponense
TAAAAATATATTTTCAGTCAGTGTTCGTTACTGCTGAAGAGCAATTTAAAAGACTAGTGAGTTGGTCTCTGTTGCTCGGTCAAGGCTAGGTGGCCCACAATAGGTCTCTCAATTATATCGTCACCTTATCGTCACTTAAAAGTACTCACCAAACCTCCCATTCACTGGAACATTTTCAACAATTCTTGAGAGGTTTTATTGTGTAAGGACCCCCGTGGCTTGTTCTTAAATAACTGCAAACGGAACAGATTAATTTTGAGGAAGTTGGCAGCTAAGTGGGGAGAAACCAGGGGGAACGGATTAAAGATAAAAGTCAGAAAGCCAAGAGACTGGGACCCAATACACGACGATCCGAGGAAACTTCAGTGTCATCTACAGTGTTACTCGTAAACGTATTGTAAGCAGCACCCTCCTAAGGAGATTCACGTTAAATAAAATACAGAAAAAGTTAAGGTGTATGTTCTGTTGTCTACAACCCACCATTATCATCGCCTTCAATGCCATTTGATTGCACAGGGGCTCTGCAATATTCTATTCTACTCCACTCATAGAGGATTTCCGTTAGCTTTACAAATTTCGTAATCTACACAACCCATCAGGAGGGAATTTTTCAATACTGTTCACTGCTGAATAATATTCATGAACACAAACATTTGATCTGTATATCTCTTCCCTCTTCTAAAACCAGTTTGTTTATCTGAAACCATTGTATTAATTTATTCCTCCTGCCAATTGAGAATAATCATACTGATTAATTTCATTACAACCGATGCAAGTGTCATGCTTCTATACTTATCTCATTCAGTCAGATTACAATTTGGTCCTTTGCTGTGACTTCCAATTCCGGACCATAAATTCTTGAGAATAGTCTAATTGGTATACGAGGTGCCATTTTCTTTTAGCTAAAATGATCTCTGCGGTGATTCCGTCATTGGCTGGGGTCTACAATTTCTTAAGATTACTACTAAGTCCTCTTCAAAACACGTGAATTGTTTCGTAAGTCAAGTCAGGTCGTCTTCAGCTTCTGGTATAATAGGGGAAAAAACTTCCTCACACCTATCGTTAATGACCTCGAATGATATTCCTCATCCAAAAACAAACTGTGTTACAGGATGCTCGCCAGAATCAAACAAATAATGAACCTGATTCTCAACGAAATTCTTGTCAATCTAGGAGAAATGACGAGTTATTCTGCATTGCACAAACTCTTCTGTACACGAATATCTCACCACTGAAATACCATTTCGAGCTGAGGCGAAAAGAAATTATCTTTTTTTCTCTCTCTCGGAAATAGCAACGCACGGTTCTCTATTTTTTAGAAAGGAAGCGCAACACCACAAAAAACTATTTCTTCCATCGGAAAACTATGCTGCTGTCAGTAAGCGATAATGGAAGTTGAAATGTATTCGGGAAAGGACGGTAGTTTCCTATGGAGCCAGCTGCGAAAACTGGTTTTTTGAAAGTTTGTTGATTCCTTTTTTTTTTCGTTACTCTTTATGATTTTTCTGCTGCATGCGAATAGAACAATAACAGAAGGTCAAAAGATTTAGCAACATTCGCGTTTGTCAACATCACGGGACAAGAGGCACTACAAAAGGGAATGAACAATCTAATGAAAAAATATCTAAAGGATAAAGACTCACTTCAAAACCTACGTACATGAAATACAAAGACCACAGTGCTGCATGCGCTCTCTCTCTCTCTCTCTCTCTCTCTCTCTCTCTCTCTCTCTCCTTAGGCTGTGCGTTTGGTATATGCATCCTCCAAGAAATAATCATCTCATTTGTTCTCTCTTTTCTGAATAAGTTTGACTGACAACACACAACACACACAGATATTATATATATATCTATAGGTAATATATATAATATATATATGATTATATCTTATTATATATATGTATAATATATATTATAATATATATATATGATATATAATATATATATATATATATATATATATATATATATATATTATAGGTTATATATAAAGTTATGCCACGGAGGAAAATAGAAAGACGAGAATGCCAAGATCTTTCGGTCTACACTACCCGTTACTCTAGGCATAACTGATCATAACAGAGCAAAACCATAGAACAAGTAGGCTAAGTGACCAAGTTATTCACACACACACACACACACACACACACACACACATATATATATATATATATATATATATAATATATATGTGTGTGTGTGTCGTGTGTGTGTGTGTGTGTGTTGAGTTATCTAGGAGAGGAAAAATAGTGTGAAAATATTTGGAAAATGTAGAGGAAGCCTCAGCATCTAATCACAACATGCGCACATTCCCCATTCAGGAGTTTTCTCGTTGGAATTAAAACCCGCGTAAGAATGAATGAGAGCCTTACTTGGGTTCTTAATTAAACGGCGCCGAGGAAATTAACATAAACAGCACTAATTCCAAGGAGAATATGGAGTCCACACTGGACCAGCATTTTTTGTAGAGCGACGCTGAAAATGAAAGACATTGTTCCTCA
>NC_061089.1:29236898-29341898 GCF_015104395.2 Macrobrachium nipponense
TTTGTGGTTGAAATAAAAGTATCCTGTGCGAATGAAGACGTTTCACGAATTCACTAAGACTAAAATGATAATTAACCCTGAAAAGCTTTTGTGTTCTTAACTCAACTTTGCATTTTAATTGCCGTATCACTCGCAAAAGAATAGTGATACCTGGTTGTAGTAGGTTGTAGATCAAGCACAAGAAATTGTCACAAAGAAACTTTATAGGCTTAAGATTTTAAATGATTAAACAATGATATGAAAAGAATAAGCAAGTAACATTTAATTATAAGAATACATAGAATAGATCAGAGCACGGAATTTAGGCCTAAGGCCAAGCACTGGGACCTACGAGGTCATTCAGCGCTAAAACGGAAATTAACAGTAAGAACGTATGAAAGGTGTAACGGAAGGGGGCTGAAGGGACGCTGGAAAAACCTTTGAGTAATGACTACAGTGTACCACGAGAGGTGCCCTGTAGGCACTAAACCATCCCCCCCCCCCCCCCCCTTTAATTTTGAAATGAATACATAGAAAGTGGGGAAGGAAAAACAAACAAACATACAATAGCTCTGAAGAGCATTTTAACGCTGCTTGAGGAGGATAATATATATGCATGAGGATCCATCCTCCTTAGTATTCTCAGAATGGTTTTATGCTCTTTTCTCATATCGTTAAACGCTCATCTTTTGGCTGCAGTGGTGGCACCGTGCAACCATTTAATAAGGTTAGCTATATGTTGGAACAAACGAAAAGAGAGAGAGAGAGCTAAATGCATTGGTATAATCGCCAATTTGTGATATGCTCACTGAATCAAATGAAGGGGGAGAGAGAGAGAGAGAGAGAGAGAGAGAGAGAGAGAGAGAGAGAGAGAGAGAGAGTAAATGCAATCGCTTCCGATTGAAATGCATGGTGTGCTAATAATTGCGCATGTGAATGCCTACCCTCTAAAGACATGCAAGATTTGTATGAAAGGAATATGGGTGGTCAGTACTATATACGCGTTTGTGAGCTCGTGCTCACGCGTGTTTGTGTGTGTGTGTGTGTAGTGTGTGTGTGTGTGTGTGTGAGAGAGAGAGAGAGAGAGAGAGAGAGAGAGAGAGATAAATGCGTTTGTTATAAACGACAACTTGTGATATGGTTACTGAATCAAATAGATATATATATATATATATATATATATATATATATATATATATATATAATATATAAATAAATGCATTGGTATAAATGTCAATATGTAGATATGGTTTACTGAATCGAATGAAAAGGGGAGGAGAGAGAGAGAGAGAGAGAAGAGAGAGAGAGAGAGAGAATGGGGTTGTTAAAAATCTACTGACGACGACGCCGCAAAACAGTTACCAACGAGTTGGTGAAAATATTATAATCAATATTTGTCATAACGACTATAGAATCGAAATAAAACGGCTATTAAAAAATGGCGTAAACGAGATTAGATATAAAAATCGTTGGTTTATCATGAAGATAACCGACCTTCATATTATAATCGTCAGGGTCAACTCCAAATTGAAAATTAATTCATAACACACGTCACGCAAACCAGGCGACAAAGAAGCCGACGTCTCTTAGCTGTCTTTGTTTGTTTGTATGGTGCTTTTACGTTGCACGGAACCAGTGGTTATTCAGCAACGGGACCAACGGCTTTACGTGACTTCCGAACCACGTCGAGAGTGAACTTCTATCACCAGAAATACACATCTCTCACTCCTCAATGGAATGGCCGAGAATCGAACCCGCGACCACCGAGGTGGAACGCTAATACCATACCAACCACACCGCTGAGGCGCTCTATTTGGCTGTCTTTGAACAGCTTCTGATGAACAGAATTAGCTTTGATAAGCATAACAAGTATTGCCTGTTTCATACACCCCCTGTAGGGAATATACCAAGAGCAATGCACCCCTTCCACAATTAACAAGACATACGACATTTCTAGGGAAAAAAAAAATTAGATCTAAAAATGCAACGAAACTGACGTCCCTGTTCGTGAAATGTCAGCATATCAAGTGAGAATAAATAGACACGTGCTGACCCGAGCACTGGTATATTCTGGACGTAACAATATTTTTTCTTATATCAAAATGCGCAGGCGTATGACCTTCATTTTTTTATCAGTCCCTTATATTTACTTGAAAAGGCGATACAGCTAGACTGAATGCTACCATGACAAGCACAAGGGTATGTAACTTATTAGAATTTGTGTTCAAATTTGATTTACGTCTAGATGATAAGAAAATATTTTCGATACAAAAACAGGGGTAAAGTTTAACGAAGTGTAATCAGAAGTTATCAAATTGCAATATATTTCCCCCCGAATTTCAAGTTATTTATTTCAAAAGCTTAAAAGGATCACTGAACGGATAACCTTCGAGAAGGGCCTAAACCAGGGGTCCTTAACAGGGTGTATCCATACACCCCTTGGGTGTATGAGAACCACATTATGGGACTTGATCTCTGGATATTTGCATACACTGGATTTTAATGTGTCAATGTATACACGAGTACATTTTGTAAATAAACAACTATATAAAACTATAAATGCTTTTGATTATCTTGAATGTTCTATTCCTAGCTATTCATATCTAAATATGGTTGAACTAAGTATTTTAAATTATATTGTCAACAAATAAGCCTTAAGTGGACTTAAGCAAAAGGGGTTATGGAACCATGCTGGGTAATTCGTTAGGGGTCTGGAGTCATCAAAAGGTCAAAAAGAACCCCTTCATGGGCCAAAAGGGTCATCACTTCGGATAACAACTGTCCGTCCAGAAGATCAAGAATGTAAAGCTGACATTCGCACGAGAAAGAAGTAATCTCACTATTCTCCCAATGGTAGAACAATAGGCCTTACGTATGGAGGGTTACTGGAGGAAGCGTTATGAGGAAAACTAACTTTCTATGAGCATCAGGTATGTTTTTTAAGAGTTGTATAAAAAAAGAGGAAATTGAAGTCATTATTCGGTATTCACTCATTAAATTCAGAATTACCAATTTTCACTGATGCAGTTAGCATGGAAAGAGGAATGGTACACGACTAGCTAATCCGCATAAAGTCTTGATTATACTGAAGGTCAGACTGATATCTTGAAAGACCGAATGGTCACACTGCTGACCCATTCCCGTTTTTGTAAAGATTAGTAAGTACTTCTTTTCTCATTAATGAACATAAATACCTTAAACATGAGCTGTGATAAGATGCCATACTGAATTGTTCAAAAACTTATTGTGATAGATAAGTTTACCGGTGTTTAAGTCATTCACATGGCGCAAAATCATGTTGTATTATTTCCCATCTAACAAGAGATTTTATTTTCTTGTGGTATTTGGCATGTATTAATTTTGTTGCCCATGTGCAGTGCTGCTCACAAAATTGTACTTTATACTCGAAATCTGGTTAACATTCACGACCAATAACTGCCACCATCGTAGTCTCCACCTTGATATGCAATTGCACTCAGTGTGAGGACAGATACAATGCAAATCCTTCCGCGGCACAGGATCGATATAGGTAATCGTTTTCTTTGGGCGTCTTCGGGACTACTCCTCATAATGACCTTCCTCTACCACCCAATACGATCCACTCTCCCAGCTATTTCCCAAAACCCCATACGCCTTTACGAGAGAGAGCCTGGTTTGCCTGTAATTGGTAATGCCTCTTGGATCACTCACCCCGCCTCTCTCTCTCTCTCTCTCTCTCTCTTTGTGTCTTTGTCTATCTATCCATTTGTCTAACTCGTGTGGATATAAGGAGCAATGGTACTGATGTACATCAACTTTACTGTACTTTTCTGATCTAAATATGGGTGAATAACTTGACATGAGATGAACACTGCATTCTCTATACACTTACTACTAATACAACTATTATTTGAAACCTTTATTATCGCATTTTAATCAACTGGAGAAAGAAATTCACGAAGCGTTTTTCTCTTCATTGCGGTTATCATTTTGCTTATGGTATCTCCGTTCGAAAATTTGAAAATTTCGAAGGAGCCATACCTCAGTAACAGGTGATGATTCTTTTGTAAACACTCCTTCCTGCCTTTGTGACTCTCAGCTTTATAATAGAGGCCGCCTCAATTCTTAAGGCATTACGGACACACCTCTGCAAAAGGTGAATAACGTCTGTGTGCAATGTCGCCTTCGCCCTCTTTAGAGCAGTGCACCTCTGGAAAATTTGAATAGAGCATCCACATCGCGTCGATTTTGCCTTCTCTTGGGGGAATCAATGCATGACTCATAATGCCCGTGTTATTATGACATTTGGTTTATTTTAAGGGAAACGCCTCTGAGACATGAACTATGCATCTGTTCACCGTCACTTTCTCTTTCTTTTGATAGACACACCTATTTAAAATTGAGTAATGCATTTGCCATTTCACTTTTCGTCTGTAATACATGAATACTAAATCTGCGCCATGGAACTCTTGCCTTCCTTTGAAGGAGAAATCTATAAAATATCATGATGCATCTGTGCCATGTCCCCTTGTCTCCAGATGAGGGAGATATCCATTTAAATGATGGGTAATGCATTTGGGTCGTGTCACATTTATCCTTCTTTTGAGGAAGACGCATCTGCAAAATATGAACAATCCCTTTGTGTAATGTAACATCAGTTTCCTTTAAGCGAGAGATCTCTGTAAAATTAAGTAATGGATCTTTGTCATGTCTTTTGTGGAAGATGACTCTGTAAAAGATGAAAGTGCGTCTGTGTCATGTTACTTTTCCAGCTTTCGAAGGAGGCGCCTCTTTATTTGACGAATAATGTCCATCTGTCATGCACGTCACATTTTCTTTCTTTTTCCCGTACATTTTCTACATTTTGTGCTTCTGTAACCTGTGGGAGATGCTGCTACTTCTTTTAAGTATCAGTAACATGTTACTTTTGTCTTATTCTGAGGAGCTCGTCTGGTATAGGTGAAAAAACTGCCTCACTTTCTAAAGGCTTTGGTAACATGATCTAGTAGGCCTTCCTCTGGAGAAGCACCTGGGTTACAGATGATAGCAGCATTTGCCTCTAAGCCTCTAACCTATACCGTCACTTCTGGAGCTCCTTAAACTCACTAAACAAGCTACCCGAGTTTTCAAGGCATCGGTGACATGTTCCTATGCCTCGCCTTCAAAGCATCCGTTACATGTTCATTTTTGTCTTCTTCCAAGGAAAGAACCTCTATTACAGATAAAAGTTTTCTGTAGCTCTCGGCAATGCCTAATCTCCATTTTGAGAGTTCTCTGTGTTCGTTCGCGCCAGACAACAACGGAATGTTTTGTTTCTATGAATGACTTGTCATCCTTACAGGAAAAATCCTCAGCACCGTGATATGGTCTGATGCGAAAGACAAAGGGTTAAAGTAATTTCATCGCAGTAATTACAACGTGGTAATTTCACCGCATGGTAATTACATCTCATACATTTTCACCGCATCGTAACTACATTGCAATATATCACATCGTCAGCAATTTCATCGTAAGGTTTCTTTCAACGAACAATGCCAAAAAATAAATGAACAATAAAATATAATCCACTTGTTTTTCTGTAAAACGTCCAAGTATTACTGTTATAGTTGTTGATGAGATCAAAGTATCTAACTTTCTAACTATTAGTAAACGGCCTGCTTGTTGACTTTTCCTATATAAAAAAAATTGTTCATAAAAATTTTCGGTTTTTGTAATCAATTTGTTTTCTGAGTGGTAAACATTTTCGGTTCTTGTAAATAAATAAAAGTAAACCCATCAAGATGCCTCTGCAGTACGTCGTAAGCATAAGGAATAAGAAAAAGCTCATTGATAATATTCATCTATTTGTGAAAGAACGAACCAGTGGCGAAAAAATTATTTGGAAATGTGACCAGTTTTATAAAACAAAGTGCCATGCAAGAGTTCATACAAATGATTTTTTTTCTTTTTTCGTAGACTGATTAATTGAGGTAGAAATAAGACTGGGGTCAAACAACT
Organism: Macrobrachium nipponense; assembly: GCF_015104395.2. Taxonomy (NCBI): domain Eukaryota; kingdom Metazoa; phylum Arthropoda; class Malacostraca; order Decapoda; family Palaemonidae; genus Macrobrachium; species Macrobrachium nipponense. The sequence goes on from NC_061089.1 coordinate 29,242,854, forward strand.
AATAATCATCGACGCTAAAAGAATAAATAAAAAAATAAAAAGAAATTTAAAACCCTCATTAATACTAAAAGTTGTTTAGTGAGTTAGAAAAAATATAAACGTTCTGAAACTAAATATGCTGTAAAACATGTTTAGATATGTTTAAAACGTTTTACAGTCGATTATCCAACTAGATTTTCCAATTAGATTTTCCAACACTAAATAGATATTTTTACTTTTTAAAGTAAAACACATCATGCTTAAAAAAGGACAATCATGAAAGCATAAAAACAAGTAAAAATCATTAATCTATGAAATATCAAGACGATGAGATTACTTATGTAGGAAAAGTCAACAAACAGGCTACTTGAAAATAGTTAAATACTTTGATCCCCATCAACAACTATAACAGTAATACAAGGAACGTTTTACAGGAAAACGAGTGCATTATATTTTATTGTTCATTCATTTTTTTGCCTTGTGCGGTTTACTTAGCTTGCGGCGACAGAAATCTTACGATGAAATCAATGACGATGTGATATATTAAGATATAATTACAATGTGGTGAAAATGTATTAGGTGTGATTACCATGCAAAGAAATTACCGCGCTGTAATTACTGCAATGAAATTACAGTGAATCGCCCGAAAGCCAAAGAAGTGACTGGGTAATGGAGCGATTTCGTCCTAAATTCCGTAACCTTTCTGAATAGTTTAATCCTTGCCACCTCATGTACCGTCGACAAGAACTCTAAGGATGTCTCTCGCCCTAAGCTCCCCGAGACAGTATTCCATCCCCTGGAACTTCTTGACATACAAAGCGAAGTCGAAAAGCTGAGGATGAAATAAAGGATTCATGTCCTCAAAAAGTCAAATACGGATCATATACTCCAGCCATACAGACTGGAGATATTTGCGTAAAATTGTAAAAATTAAATTTTATAGGAAATTTTCGATATGAAATGTACAACAGGTGTGCTGCCACTGAGGAAATTTTCGGATTTAATTAATAGACAGTAGAGAAAAACGGACAAGTGGTTCAGGGGATTTGGGGAGTGTTGAATGCAACGCATGTTTATCGTAGGAAGGGCAGGTAGGTGGGCGAAGAATATTACAGATAATAGGCGAGTCTAGAATTAATATTACAAATGGGCGTAGCTAGAGTTATATTATACAAAACAAATACAAATATAATTAGTATATGATAAATCAATGTAGGCAGAATGATATTATAGATGATAAACGTAGCTAGAATGATGTAACAGATAACATGTGCAGATAGAATATCATAGATAATCGGTGAAGTCAGCACGATATTATAGATACGCGTAGCTAGAATGATATTGTGGATAACAGATGCAGTTAGAATGATAGGATAGCTAATGAATGAGGTTACAAGGATATTGTAGGTAACGGGCGCAGCTAATCTAATGTTATACATAAATAACAGGGCATAACTAGGGGGCTGGGGGTAGGGGTCGTGCCCAGCGCCTGTTAGGGCCCCGCACCTGAGCAAAAAAATGAATAAATAAAATAATAAATAAAATAAAATAATAATATAATAATAACAAATATAAAGAAATAATTAATATATATATAGATTATATATATATATATATATATATATTAGATTTATCTATATATATATATATATATATATATATATATATATATTATATATATATATATGTATGTATGTATATGAAATGAAAGGGCCCTTTAAGATCACCCGCCGCAGGAATAACAAGTAAAGCTAGAGCGATATAGGCAATGAGTACGCTGATAGAATAATTTGTTTAAAGGCAGAGGAGAAATACACTGTTCTGAAAGTCTATACGCAAAGCTAATCCATGAATTTTTCCTGAAGTGGCAAACGACCATAGAAAAGCCTACTGGTCTCTTTACACACCTCTTAAAGCTTCGAAATTATAGCTATTTGCATATTTCAGAATTTTAAAAGCCATCTCGTTATTCAGATAAGGAAGATATCTCAGACAAAGAAATGATGTAATATACCTTGATGCTCGTTGCGTCATTCAATTTAATACCTCCCCGTTTCGGCAAGACTTCATTGCCTTTATAGAAATAGGTCCATATTAAATTTTCTGCAATGTAGGTGAGGAAAACCCAATCATCATGGTAAATCTTCATGTTATACAACTGTCTCCGTAAAGTTAAAATAAAACGGAAGCCTTTGGAAACTTTCGTTTCATTTAACCCACTGACACGTTGACACGAGGAATTTGCCGAATGGTACAACTTCCATTTCACGGTTGATTAAAAAAATAAGTTAATGGAATTTAATTAACGCATCCAGAGGCTATATTGTTTTCCTGACCTTACAATATTGATAATTGAAAACTGTTAAAACCTCCAGACTTTTATCATCTTATCTCAATTAGTGTCTCTCTCACTCTCTCTCTCTCTGTACATTCTCCCTTTCTCTTGTCATATATATATATATATATATATTATATATATATATATATATATATATATATATATATATATACATATACATTATATACACATATATACTTGTAATATATATTTATAATATATATATTTATATATATACATATATACATATATATATATATATATATATATATATATATATATATATATACATATATACAGAGAGAGAGAGAGAGAGAGAGAGAGAGAGAGAGAGAGAGAGAGAGAGAGAGAGAGAGACTCGACTTAAATCTAATCTCATTTACGACACTGACACTGTTCTGATCCAACTTATCGAAAACTAATGAGGCTAACGATCGACCGAGGAGTTTTGCTGGAACTTATCCTGTCTCTTAGCGCAGTTTGAATGATACTCTTTTGCACCACTGTTGTTGAGTAACCACAGATTCCATCTATATATCTATTGGGTATTAGTTATGCATACCTCAATTGCAATGTGAAAGCATGCATCCGAATTTACGTAATTATTACATGAATAGTAAGCACGATTTCCTAAATTCGTGTATTTGAGAGAGAGAGAGAGAGAGAGAGAGAGAGAGAGAGAGAGAGAGAGAGAGAGAGAGAGAGAGAGAGAGAGAGAGTCTGACTAATGGAAGCTGCAGAAAACTCCATTGATTAACACTCAATAATCGGCACATTTGCGAGTGATAAGTGTGGAGAGGAAAGTTCACAACGAGACACAGTCTTTTAGGAAGCAGTTGTTCTTTTCTCAGTTCTAAAACGGATAAAGTATTCTTATTGTTATCAGTCTTGAAAAGCTACATTTCACATACGCAAACTTCCTGACATTACATCAGCATCTTTTTTTCAATTAAGAGTTATATTTTTATCAAATTATGAGAATGTTCTAATTACTATTAATATATATGTTCGGTGAAATTAAACAAAGATGGATAATTAGACTTCATGGAGGAGACCTGTCTAGGATCATTAAAATGCAATTCTCATTAGTAATGTTTTAGTACTCCAAGCCTTTGAGGACGCTAGCCAATTTGCATGTATATACTCGTTCCAAACTTAAACATAGTTACTTAAACAAGGGTATCATGACTCACAAGTCGATATTATTTATCCCGTAATGGCATTCGAAAATTTATTAATTATCCGAGTACGATAAACGCAAGAACAATTCGGAAATTTTCCCATATTCCAATATTAAAAAATCTCCAAAGACTTACGTACCTTCCCTAAGGTAAATAAATCCAATAAAAAAAAACTCCTTCGAAAACCCTGACATTAGGTCAGAAGACTGTCAGATTTACCCTTCATTTACTTCCCGGCATTTGTGTTCTGGCCAAGTATATCGTCAAACATTCACTGGAATTGTATACCCCAGCTCATAACATACTTACCCTGCATCTAACCGCGATTCTTGGGAATTAACACATACAATAAACACCACACCTATCGTAAAAATCGGCGCACACCTTCTCACTCCCGCCATCTCTGCAACACTGCTCTCCCTTCTCGTCCCAGAAAGTCCTGTCAACAGTCGGTCGTTGTGGTAAACATTGGCAGACGACACGTTAGGTAGTGCGTTCACCTGCCGCTAGGATCGCTTGCTCACAGAAAACGTTCACGACTGATTATCGGGGATTCTAAACTAAAAGGGAGTAATGCCTTTGACGTCCTTCAAAAGGCGAATTGCAGTAGTTGGGTCAAGGGTGCCATACCCTTCTGCTATCATACTTTTTTTCTTTTACTGATGGCTCTGTACATCTGTATAGCTATAACGCCTATTGGGCTATCAGGCACTACATTGAAATACTTTACATTGTGAATTAGCAATGTTTTCAGACGCTGACAAAGCAGAATGTACGACAGACTAATTATTGAAATTTCCGTGCTCCAGCAAACTTACTAACTTTTCTTATATCTTCCTTTAACTTGTAAATTGTGTTTGATATACATATTGGTTCTATTCTAATTCTATAGGTTAAGTCTCATTCATTATTTGTTAAGCATTTCGTATTTTATTCTTCATCGTTGCTCTGTTTTCCTTCAAGACGTCTGAAGATTGCATTTTGTGGAAGTTCTAGTAGATAAATTCATTGTCTGTTAACTGTTCCCTGACAAAAACAATAAAAAAAGCCAGCGGACTGGGTAAATAAACTATATCAATTCATGAGACCACACTATGGAGCAAACTCCTCCACTGTAACCTCAGGAACAAAATTAATGACACTCATCGTCATTGTTAACTGTAGTATACGAAAATGGTAATGCTGAGGAATAAATTACAGCATAAACAAAGATATGTGGAACCGCAAACAACATAAGCAAATTAATAAAAATTTTGTATGAAATAAGGAAGACAAATTTATTCGTTTGAAACTTCATCTGCAAATCCAGAAATTTGCAGTCATAACCGTCTTTTCCACAAATGATTTTAAATTCATGGCTTTCGCGTTTCCAAACACAGACGCTAAGGACGAATATGAATGAAAAGGCTACTTGCTGCAAATGCTTAATAACCAACTTATTACCCTTAGCTTCAGAAGGAATGCCTTCGAAATGCTTGGCGAAGCGACATTTTCACAAGTTTGCTTATTCATAATCTTCGAGTCTTAAAACGGCAACTAAACACGAAAAACAAAGGCACGTGAATTATGAAATGGAGAGAAACATTTGCAAATTAGTACCTATATCAGAATTTACACGAATTTTTATTGCAAATGCAATGTCAAACCCTTACCTGACGCATCACATTCACGAATGCAATCTCTCCTTTTCTTGTAGTATAACCTCGAAGAGACAGGACGTCTCTGAAGCAGAGGTTAAACTTATAGTTTCTTGTTTCGTTAATTACTTAGATAAATGTCGAATTACTTACTTAAATGTCATATTGACTTCTATAGGATGGCATCATCACTTCAGCCAACTACTTTGAATTCTTAGTCATTTTGCAATATCAAGCTTAATTTAAAATCTGCCATTGTCAGCCTCTTTGCAAGATCTCAAAACAGGGGAAAACAAATTGCTGTCATTACTATTCTAGGGACACTTTCGTCTTATTCAGTTTTTGATAAATATAAAGTGTGGTGTAACCACGTGTTATCTGTCGCATTAGCAGCTTCGATGTTCGTGGATATCCAATACAAAGCATTATAGTGTGGTACAGTACCACTGCAAATTTTCAATATCGTAAAAGCGACAGTCATAATGTTTATTAAACAAAAAAACCATTATAATCTATTTTATGTTTCATTTAAAGTAGAAAAAATTATATAAGAACTAAGTGTTCAACATCCGTACATACAGGTTTACTTTTAGCCACCCGATATGTATCTCCCAATTACCCTTGTACAACACCTTAATTTGTTGTCTGGGTGCAAATGCCTTTGCATTATTGTTAAAGGATAAGGCTTAAAACTTAGGAGCAAGTATGGGGCTGGATAGCATGTATATCATTTGCCGAAATTCATTTTAGCCAATGGCGTTTGATGGACCAGCCAATCTGTAGTCATAACTGAATATTGTATAGATTTTAGTCCAAAAGCCATCTGGCTAAGCACTGGGACGCAAATTGACAGTAAAAATGAGTGAAAGGTGTACAGGAGGAAAACCCACACTTGCACTATGTTACGAGAGGGTGTTAAGATGGAAAAATTACACGAGGTACAGTAAAAGGAACAAAAGGGTTTGCAGCCAAGAACCTTAAGCCCCGTCCAAACAGTCGAGCAGTCTCTACGAACTGTGTTCGATGTGACGTCAGAGGCGGGAATAGCCAGGACTGCTCAATGAACGTCAATAGCGAAGATAAAACGGTTAAGTTAAAGTGTACGGACCTTAAGTAATGCCTACAGTGCACCACAAGATATGCACTGACGGCACTATCCCCCGGTCTATTTTTTTTTTCTAATTGACCGATGTTGGTTTTCGTCTAGTGGTAAAATTTTTCATTAGACTACCAGACCTTCATGGTATCTTCAATCAGAGAGATGGTAAACACGTTTCTCTTATGACCCAATGTTATAATTCCGAAAAAACGTTATGTATTAAGACTACCAGACCTACTTTAAGTCCTTAAATCTAATTTTCTCAATATGTTACTGATATACGATCAAATTACTTCTACAGGAAAAAAATATTTGCTAGTTGACAAGTCTACTAAATCCATATCGGGAACTTTATTAGACTTCCTAATCTGGCTATACTTTCCCTTTAGCTTTTAAAATAAAAATCTGTAGCCTACAGATTTTCATGCATCGTAGCATAAAAGATTATTACTTCAATATCAGAGGATTTGTCCACTGAACCAAGATAATTAGACTTGTGTAAATAATTTAAAGTTCTTAGAAGGAATGCTTCATTAATGTGTTAGTTTAGCATTACGTATTAAAGCCAGTGTTTCCACAGGAATAATTGTTTTTATTAAGCAAAAGATTAAATATTTGTACGTAATGAAATTGACAGCACTGGAAATTGCTGTTCCCTGGATACTTTAGGCAATGGCATTTGCATCCTTAAATTGCGTCCACACAGTCTAACATTGTCCGACGGACAAGCAGTGTTACCAATTAACAATTGTCTGCCGGTCTTTGCGTTGTGAGCATAGTAACAACAGTGATAAACAACCTCAACTGGTACCTCTGTTGCCAGATCTACTTCCATAGTTTCAACGCTTATGACGTAATCCTGCTTCGCCTATATGGTAACAAGGTTTGTCCGTCGGACATTGTTCGACCGTATAGACGCAACTTTGGTGGCAAACCGGCAGCCTTCTTGACTCAAAAGTCTGTAAAAGCAACAGAATCCAGTAGGCAGGCAAAGACAATACCTGATCAATGGTAACCGAAGAGGATTGATACCCTGGGAAAATTCTCAAATTTCTTTGAAATTAGCACAAGATACGGTAAAACACACTGCCTCTGTTTATGTAAATTTAAATTAGACTACAGAGGTGTTTCTGGTTTGTTGATTATGGCCTTTAAAGCATTATGCAGGTTAATTCCTATTGGACAAAATTATATTGGATAACCCACAAACCCATGAGCCCAATAAAGCAACTACTTCACCTACAAAATAGTTAGTGTTTAAGGTTATGATGCAAGGGAAATTCTTCAATATGCACAGATTCACTTATGAAATTTTAATTTGTTTTCAGTATAACAAGAGTAATTTTCAACTTCAGAATGCTAAAGACCCAACGGCAACTTTTCTAAATACCTGGTACCTATATAGTTAAAAAATAAATTCCATTTAACTTATACTTCCGCAAGGTTTCAATTCATAAAAGACCTCACAAAAATCACAATTTTTATTCTTCCTATGATACGTACAACAGCTTATATTACATATTTACAAGGTTTCTTAAAATGTAAAACTGACTAGCTTCGATTGTATATAAAAACCTTGGGCTTCAACACCGGCCTTGTAAATTCCTCTATTACACAAGAATTTTCAATCTTTGGAACAGTTGAGCCCCTCATTTTAAGATAATACACTAGAGCACTTTTGTCATCTCTACCAAAGATCAAGTAATTATCCAAGATTCGTGGGAAGCGACTATTTTCTACACTGAAGTGCTCTACCCAAGTTGTACCTGGTACCATCATTTGTGTCCACATACTTAACGTTTCACCTGCAATTAAAGTATACAAAACTTAATAGAACAATAACTCTAGGCTCTTAAAAGTTAGCTTCAAAAACACAAACCACTGACCACTTTCTTACTTGCTGTACTTTGCTACTACCAAAAGGTCTTTAGTTATCATTCAATGGGTAGTCGATAGATTGATTTATGTTTGGTCTCATGAAATGACACTAGAACTAGGTTACTCACCCACAATACATAATTACTATTAAATCTTGCCTAAAATAAATTAAAAATTTATAAACTACAATAAAACATAGAATTCCTATATTTACAATCAAAATTCCCTTATCGCACCAGAGGATGGAATATCCTCTCCTAAACAAACTTAGGTTAGTCCATTATGAACTCCATGGTCAGGCGGGTATCACAAACATCACACTTTGGTGGACTGTCACTCTGCAGTAGGAACTTAGGTGAAATATTTATATTTATGATTATCCGTAATCTACAGAGCCTTGTCTTCAACCTAAAATTGCTCTGGTTATGATTATGACCACGAGTCTCAAGGGAATAACCTGTTTTTCCAAGTTCATTGAAAATTAATATCAGTTTTGCCATTTCTGTCTAATATATAGTCAGATATGTCATTTCGTATCATTATGGGTAACAGGAGGTACAAGACCAACCAGTTTTGTTGCAGATATGGCAACGCTTAAATGCTTCACTCCAATTAATACCAAAAAGACTGAATGATAAAACTGGATTGACTGGCAATGTGAAGTCAGCCAGCAGAGCCATGCTTGAATTCTGTGTAAAGTCAGCTTATTAAACGGTTTAGTCCTTTCCATCTAAAACAATCCTAGTATTTAAATCATTTAAAGTTTTAAACAATTCTAGTATTTCAATCTGTTAAGTTTTCATCTTTGGTATGTTAAATCTATTTTTCTCTGATAACTGCTTTTCTGTCTGCATTTCCTATTAGTACTTTCTATAAAGTCCTTCAAATGAGCATCATATTTGTTATAAGCTGGAATTACTCTGTATTGAAAAGATCGGCTGAAAGGCAAACTCCACCGTTTTAGTAGGACAACTTTGATAAATTATTCACTACTCACCAAAGAAGTTATATATGACTGGAAATAGGGTCTCCTGGGTAACAGCAATGTAAATTGCTCTGCAAGCTTCATTGCCGACAAAAAATACTGCCAGCTCTCCAGGTGTACTTAGAATTGCTGTATCAAGCCACAGCAAGTTACCATCATCAATTTCATACGCCTGTTTTAAAGCAAAAAATTACAGCTTTAGCATAAAACAAATTTCAAAAAAGTTTTAAGTTTTAAACAAATTAAAGTTAATTCACAATTTTCAGTTTGAAAAGCACAATAATAAAGTTTTTACTGTATACTTGTGTTTTCTTTCTCTTCCCCATCCTCACCTCTATCCCCCTAAGTTAAGGGGTTTCTGCTCTGAAAATTTAACTTTCTACTGAAGCATCCTCGCAACTAACATTCCATACTATCTGAATTTTTACTTTCATATCGGTAATCTCTACCCACCCAGGAACTTCAATTTTCTTAATTTTTAAGCCTCTAATACAAATTAGGTCCCAAAAATCCATTTATTATTTGTTCTTATTATCTTAATTGCCCATGCATATGAACCTTAAACTACACCGGGTCTGGTTAGAATAAGAGTTTTTATAAGTGATTTGGCATCCTTTTGTCATGTACTACTCCCTGCCCCTCAATTAACTTTGCTGCTTCTATCCTGCTTTTTACCTTTTGAATCACACCTTCCCTCCTGGTTTAAAGCACACCACTGTATATTACCGTATTAAAATTTAAGGTTAATCTATATTGCACATGTAACACATCCCCTCACTGCTTGCTGGACAAAACTTATTTTCACTTAAATTTACGTACCATGATAAAACATTAAAGATGACCCGCTACTCTTACCCTTCTTGGCAATTTTTCAGTCAGTCAATCACCAGATCTGTATGTAACAATTCCAGAGATTTTGCATCTTAATTTCTTCACTCAGCCTATCCATAACCAGTACAAACAAATGAGCCAAGTGGTGATCTTTAAAGTATACCAACTAATCTATCTCTGATTTGTAACCGATATTGCATGCTTTTATATATTTCATCCAACTTTACCATTCTGACATGCTTTCCTTAAACACTAAAATAGTACCTCCTTGATATTCTATAAAGTCTTTATAGGCCTATAACTGTACCTGCGATTACTTTCGAGCTTTTTCCAGTAACTAAGTACAGCATTACCTGTTCCTCTCCCTCTTATCACAATTACTCAATATTCTTCCTAAAACCTCCAACAATTAAGTTCTATTCTTCTGTAATTAAAATTATCTATAATACCTCCCCTCTCTATAATACACCATACCATCAAACTTAATTCCAAGTTTTTACATTATTACTTCCCATTTTGTATATACGTACAGTAGTAGTAGGATCTTTACTGAACTTTATCCCATCAACATTTCAATATGCACATGTGATGAACCTGGGGCTTTGCCATTTTATTTTACATAATTACCGCTTCTTTCCTTCTATATGGCACCTCCCACCTTCCAATCCCCTCTTCCTGTGCTGAAGATAATCATAATAATCTGACTAGTTAAGTTTTATGCCATCATCCTTATGAAAGATATTTCCTTCTCTACCTTGCATGACACCTGACCAAGCCAGATTGTCTTGCCTTTTTCTTGTTTGACATTCTGCAAATATTTTCTCCCTCTCTCTCCTTTATATTGCTCCTCAGCACCTTTCAAGTCAGTTAACAATCTTCATGAAAACCATAGAATTATATACCTGACTGAATCCGGTTCCTATTCATTCTACCATTACGTCCACCAAACAGTTCTAAAGCTAGTTACAGAATTAATCAAAATCACCGCTTACCCTCAACTCATGGGTAGGACCTTGAGGGTTCTGCACTGTCACCACAACAAATAAGATTACACGATGATGGTGATTAACCAAGACTGCATCTTTTATGGCAAACCCAATTTCCAGGGTTTTCCTTGCTGTTCCTCCAACCCATATTTCACAAACTCCTTTGTTACTTTTGAATGATACAGAAATTCCTTCTTCATTCAGAGCATGCACTGAAATTTCTGTAAAACAGAAAAAGATACATAACACAATGCAATTTTTCAGGCTGATAACAGGAAGAGTTAAAATTAATAAAAAAGAATGAAGGTGAACAAGAGAGCATTGAAGTTTAGCCAAAGGACATGGATGATGCATGACGTACATTGGAAAAAAAAGGGGAGGTTAAAGACACAGGAATGGAATCATTATCAGCCCAGCCAAGAGAAGAGTAAATATTCAGGATTGCAGGGAGGTTGAGGACAGATAGCTGTAAAAGGGATAGTTAAAAGATTAAAATTAACGAAATTAAACAAAACCGAAAACAGAGTTCAGTCTCTTCCAAATAAAGAAAATTAATTTAATAGATGTACCAATGGATGGAAAGTAACTGCTTTAGAGGATTAAAGATCCCCTAGGGTGGTGAGGAAATAGAAAAGCCTCTGGACCTGATTATCATTATACTGGAAGGTGTATTAGAAACTTGTTAACAAGGATCAGCACAGAGCAGTATTTGTTAGTGACAATCTGAGGAAGGGGTGGCATGGATTTAAAAAAAAAGTGTAATAACGGAGACCCTGTAGTGTCTTAAAAATAGAAAAGTGACAGTACATACTGGGAAAAACAAGTGGCTGTGAACTCTAATTACTATGTTACAAGAGCAGCTAAGAATCACACATGCATCCAATAAGATTATGCCAGAAAGGCAAATTGAGAAAAGATGTTATGGAAAACTATAATAACGGGGCAGTTCTTGGGAAGGGCATAATCCAAAAGTGTTTTAAATACATAGTTCCCTCCAAATTTCTTTAGCAGTGTCGAAAACTTTGATTAACCATTCACTTTACATCTTAACAAATCAAAATTTACATTAAAAGATCTGCTTTTAATATCTATCTACAAGGCTACATTCATTGTAAAAAAACTTCAATGAGTTTTTGCTGTAATATACTGGCCATTCTTACATCAGGTCTCAGGACGAAGGCTACTCTAAACAAAACAGTTGGGCATTTATGAGTAAAAGGTTGACAACTGGAATAGGCAGTCAGTGCAATTTATTTTAATTAAATTTTAAGGCCCCATCAACAGGCCGAGCTTTGCACGATGTGACGTCATAAGTGCAGTTAGCATACAGCAGGAAAAGTTCCAACTCTCCCAGCCTCTGATGTCACATCGAACATTTCGTCAAAAGCTCGATAGTGTGGACAGGGCTTCGGGCAGGTATACCTCAGCCTTAGAAGCATAGTACTAGAGGGCAGTTACCCGTACCCCATTTTCTGGGCATACGGCTATGCTTCCAAGTATGGCAATATTTGACGATCTCATTTTTATTCCCCAAACTCTTCCAACATTCCTGCCACATACTCCTATCAAGTGACCCAGCATCTTTACAGAATTTCTTACTTCCTTAGAAATATGTGGCTACACCTGCTTTAGTTTGTCTGCCTCTATATTATCAGACATGTGCCGGGGGCTTTACAAAATACATCAGTTCCATTCCTCTGCAATTCCTTATATAAGGCCACTTGAATTTTTAAAACCAGAGCATTAACTGACTAACAAGCACGAGACACTACAACTTTGAGTCGCTAAAAAAATAATTTCTTTAAATAGTTATTTGTCCCTTGTTGTCGTCTAGAATACCACATTACTCCATAAAGTATATTAATCACTCACATCTCAAGGTAGGAGGAACAGTAGAGGGAATTTTTGAATCGCCTTATATATTAATTAAGGACCATTATAACTCTCGAGGAAAGTAGAGAACAAATGGTTATTTCCTTCCTATATCAGTTTGTACAGCTACTGCCACCAAAGGAGTATGTGGAGTATGAGGTATTGAGGGATGTCACAACCAATGTAAATATAATTGCCACCATAACAGTTTCACTGGTTGTAGGGAGCCCTATCACCTGAATATTATTCCCTGGATCAAGTAGTTTCATCAAATGGGATCTTCTAGACTAATAATCATGAGCGAGTATTCATTAATTTTGGCTCTTCATATTTCATCATCGGATCTGGAAAATTCCACTAGTGTTTTAGGAGAAAAGTTGTATACGTATTTTCTGTTACTTAAATCTTCTCATTAGATCACAAATTTTTTAGGTCCTTCCATATGACACCAAAATTTGTTAGAATTACTAGATCCACTAGATAGCAGAGGTTTGGAGATCTTATTATTGCTCTTACTTACTTGGCTTGCGAGTGCACACAGAGGTGAATGACGAATCTCAACATCTCCAAATGACTTAAAGCTATTTGCAGAACCTATATCAGTCTGGATACAGCCTTACCATCTGATTTTTAAGACTTGCCAGATAAGGATGGAATTCTCCCTCCTTTGCAATCAAGTTTATCTACCAAGGTAAAGACCTGCACTAAGCTGGCTGAAGCAAAGGCATTGTCAAGTGTGTTTAGTAGAGCGTTCAGGGAAGGGTAGAATTGGCAGTAGACCTATCCTGAAATCTCTTAGTTAGAAGTTTTCATTCAATTCCAAGTTTTCCTTTGAAACCTTTCCTTGTAAACCTAATTACATAGCAACCCAGTACACAACCTCATGCGAGACACATTGAATTAAGAATGAATGCTAATATACATGTACACCTACAGCTTATTAAGTTCGGAAAATTCTTTGATAGAACACCTTCTACCCATACCTCACCCCACACAATGTGTACTAACCAAATCTTTCAGAGTGGGAAACTTCCTTCCAGTAGGACTTTGAGGAATCATACACGTAAGTTATTGTGAAGTTAGAAGAATGTATACTTAAACTGTGCTTATCGGCAAGGAATCCCTTTGAGACAGTCTCTCCAGGTGACAAAATTTGCACTTTCTGAAAATTTAAGAGTTACTGTTTATGATAAAGTTTGAATAAAGCAATTTCACAGCATATTTATGTTAGGCATAATTCACTTTTGATTGTTTTCTACTTAGCAGTAATTTTAAGATTATTTTCTACTTACCTGGATACTGTTTTCAAAGACTACCCAAATAGATGAATTCTGGTTATTACAATGGTTTCCCGTTGCAGATGCAGCTGATGCTAGGAATATCTTCTGTAAGATTAAAGAAAAACTTATCATAAAGTATAGAAAAACTTATTATAAAGTAATGACATACATCAATAAAGCTATTATATCTATCCTAGTCTAGAACCTACCTTGTCTTCAGTTACTGCATGTACCCAGTTATGTACATAACCACTTGCAGACAAGGACTGGTAGAATTTAAAAGTGCGTGTAGTGTTGCTCCAAATATACACTTCTGAATAACACTGGTTCTCGTAGCTTACAATAAGGTATGTAAGGCCAAAAGCCTGTAAAGAAAAAAAATGAAAAGGTCTCATTTTTTGCTAATGCTCATTGAAAGTAACGGGAGATCAAAGTAGTTTCTTCACTTACATTAAACGTAAAGGATGAATGCCTTAGCTCCGTGAAAAATTCAGTGTAGACAAATTCAAAGCAGTCTCCCTCATAAAGCGAATCTTCCAGCTGGTCATACAGTGTCACAATCGAGTTACACATACTGGCATATTCATCCTGACAAGAAAAGAATATACCATTAAAAACCTGGGAAAAAAGCAGAGAAAATCATACAAATATCAATTTACTGACTATGCTGCTTACTTTTATTACTGCTGTAGCACTACCAAACCCTGAGAGAATTAGAGATGTGCTGTTGTATAAACTGCCAATATCTAGCACATCTACTCTTCCAGAGACCACCAGTCCAAGCTGCAAAATTTCAAAAGATTTAGCAGATTTAATAAACATCATCCAAAGTTCAAAATAGATTTCCATTCAAAAGCATTATTTAAAAAGTGGAAAACACCCATTCCTAATGTCATTTTCCAATGGAGATTCTCAAAGAATTTCATAAGTTAAAACTTTTTAATTGATATCTTAAACGTAGGCATGTACAGCCATAATGTAACCATTTAGTATACGTATATTTTAGATCAAAATGATTAGCATTTAAACAGGCCTCCTGCTTGACAGGAAGATTTCACAATGCTTCACATTTCATACACTTCATTGGTTACTTCATTAAACCTAAAATACTTGCCTTAAAAGTAACGCTCTGTGTAAACAATAGCCGAGCAGTAATGGTAGAAGAAAGATCCTTAAACACGGCACTTTTATACAAGGCAGCTATATCTATGCCATTAATCAAATATACAGAAGAACGCAAGGATGTAGTCAGTGCAGAAGACCATCTCAAACCTGAAATTTAACTGCAATTAATTTCACAAGGGTTACACAAACTTACCTAACCTTTTAAAATTACAATTTCGGATAGCTTACATAAAACTGGAGCCTTGTACAGAAAACTGGCAAAAGCTGGTCCAGTGGCTCAACTTGTTAATGTAGTGAATTAGTAGTACAGCATGACGGATAAGAGTATTTTCAACTTGTGGTCAGCATGCACTTGCCTTCAGCAACATTGCAAAATACCCTTACTCTGATATTTGTTCATAAGGTCACCTGCTGTTAATTCATCAAACATTCTATGAGTCTATACTCTAAGCTTTCCTGGAGAGGGTCATCTTCCAAGAAATTTATTCCTGCATTTCCTTTAATCCTGAAATTATCTTGGACGAAAAGGAAAGAATTTCAACCTCTTATGACTAAAGGTTGTAAATTCCCCTAAACAATCTAGGACAGGTCATTGAAAGCATTTTTAAAGGGACAAAGCAATTTGTTCTCCATCTGGGAGGCTCCAGGTGAAGCAATGGCATTTGTCAAGACCAGAGGCAATCATAGTGATCCCATTAACCCCAAGAGAAGTTCCACAGAACCTCTAGCATTACCCTCAATTAATCAAGGTGCCTCTGTCTCATTAGCATAGCAGATGCAGTCAAGGCAGAGACTTACTTGCCTTACACTTTCCAAGCCAGGAAGCAAAGAAGGAATGTATACTTTTAATCCCGATGTATTCTCGTGTGTCCAAGCCAGAGGAGAATAGCCAGGTACTATACCAGCAGCAGAAATAGGGATCACAGGAGAAGGGATTTATCTAAAAAGCAGGTGACTAAGAAACCGCTGCACCTAACTAACTACCAGACCATTTTTTGCTGAAGATTTATCCACAAAACTTGTAACTCCATAGGAACCAATGCCACTTACCTCTTATTTCACCTCCAGTAGACAAATCTATGGTTTCCAAATTAAGATCTACCTTCACTTCTCTGCCAGTTTTTCCAGTTACTTCTATGTTCCCTAGAACTACAGTTGTTCCTTTAATAGTTGTTGTTCCAGTTATCATCTGGCCACCAATTACCTTTAAAAAGAAGGGGTTGCTGTTAAAACAGTTGGGCAAACTAATCTACCAGTCCTCCTCAGACTACAAAGAAATTTACCTGCATGGTCAAGTCCTTCAGATCAGGCAAATATATGCCATTGACCGTGCTACCAACTTCAACAAACGATGAGAAAATTGTTGCCAAGTGAGAGTTCACCAGTATGGACTGTTCAGTATGAAGTGTCAAATAGTCTTTGAGGAGGCTTCTTCCATTCAAGAAAGCTGCTACTACATTTCCGTTGACCACTAAATTTTCCTCAAAGATCTGTAACGTAAATATGATCATTTTAGTAGACGAGACAGGGATTAATTATATTTTCAGCAGACGAGATAGGAATCAAATCTTAATTCAAGACTCATTTTATCACTTTTTAGTCTACAAGTTCCGGTGCCTATCAACAGACTGCATCTTATTACTTACCAATTCGGTTTGCAAGTTTTGTTGTCTGTTAACATAAACTGCATCACGAAGTAAAGCCAGGTAGTCTACACGGTCTACAGATCCCTGTCAAGTAAATGTTAAGATATCTTTACTCTGTAACCAGTCAAATATTACTGCCAAATAAAGTACATTTATGTAAACAGTTTTTAAAAAGGCACTTACCTCGACGAGAAGATCCTCGGCTGTTACCCATGGAGCAGTCAGAATCCCATTTATTGTCCAAGGTCTAATGACCACTTTGTCAGCGTTGCGCAGAATAGCATTGCTCAAAATATCTCCCACGCTCAAATTATTAAGCCTCCTAACATTCAGGCTTTTAAACTGTGCCGTGGTTGTAAAAGATTTTTTACCAGTTATAAACACAGCACTGTCTTTTATTGGAATTCCATCGGAAAATAAGGCCACAAGTTTCCTACCATTTAAGGTTCCATCAATTATTAGATCTGAAACCTTCAAGTTACCATTGAAGTTTACTGAACCTGAAAAAAAAATAGTAATGCGCAGTTATAAACAGTAAGATTATAGTACCCAGTCATACGTATATTAAAGAAACTGCATTACCATATCTCGATGGACCATTTGTAACCACATTCGTCAAGTTCCTTAGGTCAATATCTCTGAATCTTCCAATAAAAAGAACATTTTTCTTTACTACAATGTTCTCAAAGTAGTAGTTTGAACTGATATGCTGGTCAGTATTCAGGGTGAATAGTCTGGTAGACAGATCTATGCCATTGGTAGTGGCTGAATTAAAGTTTCCTTTTACATTGAAGCCATTCAGGAACAGTTTGTTACCTGAAAAATACGAGTAAATTAATGCATGTACCTAATATGATAAATTTACACATTAATATTCCTATAACTAAATTTTAAAACTGTGTATCCAAGTGTAAAGCCACGAACTACTTCAACCATGTTTTGAAATAAACATAAGTGGCCTTACTCAAAACATTGAAATTTATGGTACATAATTCTATTTTATCTAGCTGCCCAAATTTTAAATGGGACTATCTTAAATCTCAAAATATTTTTTGGGTATTTTCCACTTATGCTCCACTAACCAAACTGCCATACTCTTCCTTTATCCAACTCTGGATTGAATGATTTATATATGAGAGTTTTGTCTAATGACCTAGCACTGGAACTGTCCTTTTATTCAGTGCCGTGATGTAAAGTGTAGATAAAAGAGCTACAATTAATAAAGAGCAAGTAATATAAAACTTGCTTAGAACATATAATTTCAGCTAAAAATATTGCAAAACTAAATTATTTAAAAAAAGCCCCACAGGTAATTCGCAGAAAAAATGTCAGATTCTAATTTTTCTTTAAATTAAAAATTAATTCTCTTGAAAAACAATGTATTGACATTGTAATGATTACCAAGCACCACACTTGCTGCTAAAAAGCAGGCAATCAATTAGAAAATGCTTTACTACTACAAATACGACAAGAGTCACAGTTGGGGCATTTTTAGGTCCTGTGTCCTCAGAACTGAATGTCCTTCAGTTTCATATTACCCATAATGTTATCCAAGCTAACTTCATATTTCTCACTTGAAGGATAACAGAGGTTTATGAGCACCAGATTCTCTATCCTACACACTAGCTACTTACTGGGTCTCTCACTCATATCTAATATCTGCATTCGTCCTAAAATCACAGCATTTAGAGCTTTCTCATAAGTCTGCTCCCTAACCTACTTAGAGGGAATAACAAACATGATTCAAGTGGCTGGAGCGAAGGCCAAACTACCTAGATGGGATTTTAAGAGTTATGTATAAGAATAATCCTCCTCACTATCTCTTGGTAGGAACCTAGTCAGAATGCCAAGAATCTCATCCCCCGGATAAACTTTTCCTCGCCATTATTTGTTTTTAAGAGTACCCCACTCATGATAACTGGTGCAAATATTATTAGGTGTTGACAATCACCATAGGTCTTACCATTTGGTTTGAACATTGTCAAATCAGTAATGTGATGCTTCCTTGATGATTAAGACTATGAACTTTGACAGATAAGTGGTAAAAACATAAAAATCTGAAAGGTTGAATCAATGAGTAATTTCAGAGTCAAACCAAGGGAGATGAAGGCTATTAAAAGGCATTTTGGATGAAGAAGCTTAATAGAAAATGTCCTCAGATTCAGATTATTCAGTGATCTTTATGTCAATTTGAATTTAATCCTCGATTTTCAATGGATACCCTGGGCTAGAGAGATACACAACTTCAGGCTGTTTACTTGTTTGAATCAAAACCCTCAAACAATTATGCTATTTTGTACAAATATATCA
This sequence comes from Macrobrachium nipponense, assembly GCF_015104395.2. Classification (NCBI taxonomy): domain Eukaryota; kingdom Metazoa; phylum Arthropoda; class Malacostraca; order Decapoda; family Palaemonidae; genus Macrobrachium; species Macrobrachium nipponense. The sequence continues at coordinate 29,262,001 of NC_061089.1, forward strand.
AATACATTAAACTTACTACTTACTAACGAACAAAATGGATTTTTTTAAAGAGTAAACTTACCAGTAACAGCTACACGACTGTTAATGTATACTGCATCATCCCTTAAAGCTCCCAGATTGACACCATTCACGAGACGACTAACGTTTATCGGTCCATTAATTTCCACATCTGCCAAGTTAACTGCTCCAAGGAACTTATTGTCCTTAGTCAGTTTCGCTGCTCTTAAGAAGGTGTCATGTAGACTTATGCCATTGGCTCCTCTACCATTAAGAGTAGTAATAGATCCACCTGCTGCAAGGTTTTGAATAATGACTGGACCATTTACTGACGAGTCCCCGTTATCTACAACGCTATTTTTCTCAACCTCCTGAATATTAACACCATTTATGTTATCAACCAGTAAGTTTCCAATTACTCTAACCGGACCATCTACAACTAATGTTCCAGTATGGGGAACACTGGTTTTCAGAGAGAGCCTCCTGGAAGCCAAATCTAGTATATTTATTCCGTTAAGTGTGTATCCAGATAACTTCATGCTTTGTACTTTTAAATCATTAAAGTTTGCAGAGGAAAAGATCTGTTGAGCAATGAATTTCTGATTGGTGTCCTTTGTTACTACATTGCTGAAATCTATATTATTAAGTCTACCAGTTAGATCTAAGGCATTTATGAACACAGAGTGCGAGAAAATCTTTTTTCCTGTCACAATATTGCCTTCTTTACTGATATTTAGAGCCGAGCTTACTAATTTCACCAGGTCAACACCATCTACTAGTACTGAACTAATGGTATTAAAGTAACTAGATTTTATGAAAGTTTTAGAGCCACCAATTACATTTTTTTTACTAGATATAATTAGTGAATTCAAGTCCTCCCCATTCAAGAGACCATTGATTTGAATATTTGTAAAGGACAGCTTGCCAAGGAATCTTTTCCTACCATTCACTGTTACTGAAGAGTTCTTGTAAATTAAATCCGAGGTCAGAGCAGAAAAATCAAGGCCATTAATCACACCACTGTACACTAGAGTCTGAACAGTTACATGATCAAGAAATACTAAATCAAATAACCAAGGATCAGTAATTGGCAATTGTACATTTCCTTTACTTATTTCTGAAAGATTAACGCCGTCTAATAATTTTGACTTTATCTCCAGGTTCTGTCCAATTTGAATCCCCTGACCAAATACTTTGTGTCCTGTAATGACCTGACTGGTAGATTTGGTGATTAAATTTCTTTGATTAATTCCATCTACATTACCCAGTGGACCAAATTTCAAATTATCAAACTTCACATTAATGAAGTTTTTCTGTCCCCTGAACACAATGGGGGAACTGCTCTTCCTCAATGGATAATCAAAACTTTTATTATTTATTTTCCCATCAATCCTGACATTTCCCACAACTACTTTTCCTCCTACAGTGAATTTGCCATTCACAACTGAATCTTTGTCTTTGAACACAACATTTTTTAGGAAACTGCCTATCTCGATACCCATAATTTCTGTTGCATGGAGCACAGAAATTAAAATTTCCCTATTAACTGTCAAAGATCCAGTCACTTCTCCGCCACTTAACAGTAACGCATTCTCTAATAAATTCCGAAGATCAACCCCGTTTATAATGTCCGATATCAGTAAGTTTTCTACTTCGATAGTCTGGGATATTGCGTGACCTGAAAATATCAATCAAGATTTTAACTATACAGTTTCAAATTAATAATTCATAAAATTTCAAAATAATTCACACAATTTCAAATCAATAATTCATACAATTTCAAATTAATAATTCATACAATTTCAAATGAGATTTCAAAACAGGAAATTCAACAAAACTTAATTCCTTACCAAGGATAGCCACACTGTTAAGTTCAACAGCTTTTGCAAAATCTATCCCAGCAATAGATGCCCCAGGCTTCAAATTTATTTCCTTGGCAAAGAATATAGAAGAATAAACTGCCCCTTCAATATTCTGGTCGTCTCTCTCCGTTACCAAATCACTCACTGATATGTCATCCAAAAAGTTTAAGTTAATTTCACCAGTAATAAGTCCATTCACAAAATTCTTCGAGCCGCTTACAAGCCTATTACTGTTCAACCTGAAAATGCATTGTTCACAACTTAATTTTATTACCAGTTCATGTTGGATACATTTATTTTTACACATTTGTTACCAGTTAGATATTTATTTTTTGTAAGTCTCATTCATGTACTAAGTAAATAAATGCCAAACTTTTTAAAAATAATTTTATAGAAAAGTCCATACAAGGAACACCAGCAAACAGGGGTGAACCTCAGGTACTGAAAATTCCCTAAATGCCAAACTTTTCAAATAATTTTATAGAAAAGTCCATACAAGGAACACCAGCAAACAGGGGTGAACCTCAGGTACTGAAAATTCCCTAAAACTCTGGTTGTCTGCTGGTAGTATATTAGCAGTTTTGAAAGAAAAATAAAATCAATGGTGGAGTTGGAAAATAATATAAAAGACAGGTCCAACCATCAGGGTCTGACCTTCACAAGATTTCAGTATCCTCACAGCTCAAAAAAAAAATCTTATCCCTTGTCCAATCACGAGATGTAGGTTTCACAGGCAAGTGCTGTGACCTATCAAGGTTATTCAGTACATTTGAAATATAGTTTAAGAACTAGAGTTCTTAATCATATATATAACCCAATCATATAAAAAAATTTAAAACTTAATTTTACCTCTCAAGGTAGCCCACAAGTATATCTACATCTGTACGTAATCTTGTAATTTCTGAAATATCCTCACCTTCGGCATGGTATTCCTAAAATATTCACACCTGGAGAAGTGAACCAGAAAATGCTCATCAGGATAGGACAATTCACAGTGCAGTTTGGCACAGGTCCATTCCGACATATCATAGGAAAGTGAAGTACGTACTCACAATCCTAAGACAAGTCTTATCTAACCAACTTTTTTTAGACTATATAGTTTAGGTTAAAGTGCTTGGATACAGGCCTTTCAGCAGTATCTTCATCTTTGAGTTTACTATTTTCTTTACAAAAATATGGGGTTGGGGCGCTTCAAGTTTCTACTCCCTTCATAAACAAAATTGATAAATACATATTAAAATTATTTTGCTAAAAGCGCTGGCCTCACAGATAGACCAAAGTTCGATGTACATAATATGAAAATTTTAAAAGATCCTTACCATCTAAATGGTATTTCATCTTTACATTGGACATATCTGGAGCATTGATCCAGGATGTGTTCGGCAACAGAGTCTGAGCACACGACCAGAAGCCAATCTCTAAATTATATTCTAATTTCTAACTGGTGGATACCAAGTCTAAGGACTTACTTTGCCACCATTTATAAGGGAAGGATTCACAGAACCCTTTGTAAATCAGTGGAATTTTAACAAAAATGTGTCTAGTATATCTTATTTTCCTCTATATAAAATATTTAGATTTATGTAAAAATTATTTTTTTTTAAATGTGATCACTGATGGCAATCATTACTGCATTAATATCCCTTTGCATATGATGAAAGATATTGCATAAAAACAGTTGCAATATAATAAGTGTATAAAGTTATCAACAATGAAGCCTCTTAGAAAAGTTCGCATCCTACAATTTCCAGAACACTATTAATGACAACAGAAAGTGACAGAACACTTCCTTGAACTTCTTGCAAATAGGATAAGATTTTTCAAGTTATTCCAAGCTTAGTGTTAAAATGTTTTAATTGTATATCCATATTATGTAATGTTTATAACACCCACCAAAATAAGTCATGTACTTTCCCTGGGTCAAAGAGGACCCCTTTGATTTGATAATCCTTAGCAAAACCCTGCTGTGTTAGTTAACTTTACAAACAGGTCTAGCTTGCATCTATTCTGTAACCAAACTGGTGACAGAGGATCTTTTCAAATACCATTTTTTTCCACCAGCTTGCAGGCAACTGGTGAAGGTTACTGGTCTGGCCACTAGGCAATAATTGCCCTTATTATTATCACTGCAATTATCCAGCTTTTTGGTAGAATTTGTCCGATTCTTCTGGAAAACGTTATAGAAATTCAAGAAGGATTATATCTTCAGAGACAGGAGGTCTGCTTTTCTTTAAGTTACCTTTAGTTGTCAAATGTCAATTTGGCATTTTAAGGTTCACTCATCTCTCAATCTCAGGCAGATCAAGGTATCTAAGAATTAAGAATATATCATCATTTAGAATATTCTTTAGCACTTCGTTTGAGTTATGCTCTAGTTATGAAACTTCTTTAGTTTTGGTAATAATTTCCAGTTATTTTTGGAGTAAGAAATAGTTCAGGAGTGAATTTTCCATCTAGGTTTTTTATTTTCTACAACATTCTAGATCATTTTTTAGCTTACAATACCAATATAATATAGCCATGAACCTCAAAGTTTTAGAATTATTTCATTAGGCCAAACTAGAATGCACAAGAAAGTTGGCCTGCTAGTTAGCACGCACTAACTTCTGAGCAGTTTGGGGGGAAAAATAATAAAAGGAAATTCTTCACTTACCTTACAATGCTTCTAAAGATTTTATCTAATACAGTCACTGACCCATCCTTATCAATGGCACTGTTTACATTAAAGCTGTCGGCAATTAATGTTTGAAGATTCTGACCCGGGTTTATTATGGTTAATATTCCACCTACTTTACCACCACTCACTGGACCACTTACAGCACCTACAAGTAAAGAGAAAGATTAAAAAATAAGCATAAAAAATATTTGTTAAAACTTCCATTTCCCAGTCAAACATCCATTCACAAGTTTCAGACAACAATAAAGACAACTTACCATCAAGTTTCTTCTTAATGTCTCCCAGTTGATTTAAAACTAAATCCACCCTCCTCTTTGTGCTATTCAACCTCCTGAAATAACTATCATAATCATCGGTGCTCGAGCCACCAATATCTGTACCAGGCAATGATAACTTTCTTGCCACCAATACATTAGTGACTAGTCTCTGGGGGTGGAAAAAAATTAAAATTAGTCTTGATGGCCTTTCTCAATCACTCCAAGTTTTTAACTCGGGCAATACCCTCTCACTGCTCTCTAGATCATGGTCATTAGTACAAAATCCTTCCCTAGGGAGTGGCAAAAAGTTCACTCTGGAATATGCAAAATTATTTTTACAGAACCACATGAGCAGCTGCCACCACACAAAATGAACATTTTCCCCCTAACATGGTGTGTACGTCTCAAGTATAAAAGGACCATTAAAACATTTCTGGAGGATGCAGTATTTACAGATAATGTAAAGTTGTGGACAACTGAGGAATTACAAACATCCAGTATGGTACTCTAAGGTGGCTTCTCCAGTATTATTTCCTTACAAGATAATCCTAGGAAAGTCCATTACTTGAGGAAAATCTCCCATAAATATAAGTTAAGTAATTCCTACAACAAACTTAATACATACAAATTTCATAAATCTTACAGAAGAAAGTTGAAGGTATCTACATTTATATATGGGGTATCTACCCTGATATGGCACTAACTTGGAAAAGCCTACGTGTACAAGACAATTTTTAATTCACAAACTATAAGTTTTATTTACGCCTTACCTGAGATATCACAAGAGAGAGTGTAATGGTGATATTTATATTACCAATATCGTGGTTGGAGTTTACATCAACACTCTTCAAGAGTCTTTCCTCTGCAGCATCCTTTATGGCAGCCTGAAGCCTATATCTATCCTGCATAAGATATGGCGAATTAAAAAAGATTTGGTGGGCAGTTTGTCAGGTCTTGTTACAGAAATAGCTAAAAAAGTACGAGTAGCTTTAAGACACAAACTTACATTAAACTTCCTGATAGTATTTGCAACTACTAAATTCTCCCTCCAGGATAAATCCTCAACCTCTTCCAAATGGGTAGCCAAATCATATAAAACTGGTCTATCTGGACTAGGCAGTACTAGCTGCAAGAGAAGGAAAGAATTAGAAAGAGCCAAAAGGTAGGAGGCTCATTAAGTTGCTACCAAGACAACGTTAACTTACCCTCAATCTATTTTCTTGCAAGTAGCCATAACTTGAATTCCACAAAGTGTTCTCAAACTGCACGTTAAAAACTGCCACCTGAAACAAAATTGGAAAAGGTCATATTTTGAAAGTAAAGTACTAATAAATTATGATAGCATGGGGGAAGTTACATCTCCCCATCTCGGTACATCTAATATTCGTCCATAAGCGGAGAAACCGCGGCAAAGTTCTGACTTTCCTCGCCGTTTCTCCGCTTCCGACGTCACTGATGTTTATATAAAATAAATTGCCAAACCTTAATTTGCCTATGTATGGGGTTGTGTTAATGGCTTAGGCTAGCCAGTAAGGGTAAAACCTTTTTAAGGAGCCTGAAATTTTATGTAGCCGTATGTCTACATGTTTGGGAGAGTCCAATTTGTTTCACAGTAAGAGGGATATCAAAACTACTATACATTGGAGATCTACCACCCTCCACAATGAACTTGGGACTAAATGAGTAAGACTCATTTAGTCATACTCATGAATTCTCAGGTACAATGACTACCCAAATTTGATATTAATTTTATATTTGCAGATCTTACATTTAAAAATTTTAGGCCTATATGCCAAGCTGGAGCAACTAAGGCCATTCAGTGCGTAAAATTACTTCAGAATTACCCCTCTACCATAGCTAAATTCATGTGGGGTCTTATTTCTTTCCGCTTTTAATTTTCAGTAACATACATCAAACTCAACATCTATTTTGGATTAATAAGACTTTCCTTTACAAAATAAGAGATACCTTGCCACTTCATGCTCCCTACCCTCTTTTGGAGGAATCTATAGTTTATAAGAGTTATATTTTCCTCCTTAACGGTTTCTACCAACTACATACGTAGGTGGTTTGGGAATCCTAGTGTTGTTCATGGGTTAGTTCTGATTAACTACTTCTCATTCAGAAGATAAATGGACCAATATTTCTAGTGTTTTGTTAAGTAAACCTTCCTTATGGCAGATTGACATTTCTAATGTCTCAAAATTGCAGCTAGCTTTGAATTAATCTATTTTGCTTTCAAAAGTAGTCCAAGTTCCCACTTCTATTTTAAGATAGTTCATTCTAATTCCCGTTAAGGAGGCAGAGGTACTTAAAGTAGTTTAGTTTCATAATCACATTCACCAATGCCACACTTGCCACTTCTGGTTAGTGTACACAGTGACGTAGTGTATGTAGAGTGCTTTTAGCACAGATGCCAGACAAGGTAACTTACACTTACTGACTAGCATACAAATATGACACTGATGAAAAGAACTAATGCACTGGCTTTATATTAAGTACATACTGTAAACAAGACGAAGCAAAAAAAAAAAATTCGTTTAAAATGGCCACAGTAATTACATACATAATTTACACTAGAAAATATTTACCGGAATACACAAATCATGAACATTAGGATTATAATGTTTGTCGTTGGGAATATCTTCCTATAAATATCTAAATGTTAGTCTTCAAATGTTTAACCCATAAGTATTTATATAAATTATGATGTACGCATTTAAATTATATTTAATATTAATCCGAAATATTCACATTATCATTTTTTACGTAAAATTTTCCATAATTTTATGGTTTCTCTCATATACCTCACTGGAATGCTAGGTGCAAATTTCGTCTAGTAGAGATTAGAGTCCTTGGGTCCATTTTTAAACAACTTAGGAAGTTTGTTACTCCCCTCTGCAGTTCACTTAAAAACACTATTTCCTACGCTTTCCTTAACACGAAACTGCTTTTACACCATTCCCCTTTCCCCAGTAACACTTTTTCCACACACAAGCCTATCAATAAGGCAGTGTGGGTCAGTTGCTTTCTGTTCTTCTGGCAATGTGGATTGGGCTTCCCAGGTACGGGGAAAATTTTCTTTTGTCCCTTAGTAGTAAAATATCTGTAGTACCGTAGGATTTTTCAATTTAGTTGAAATTTTATTAGTTGTTTTTTGGGGGCTCAAACTGATCAATCAAATATGTACACAGTGAAAAATTAGGTAAGTTTCTACAAATTGGCAGCCTTCTGGAATGGATGAAGTCCATTATCTAAGGCATGACTAGGTTGACTAACCTCTTTCGGCAAGCCAAACTTGTGTAATTGCCAAAAGTAATCTACAAAGAGAAAAAGGTGTATTGTCACTTATTAAAATTGCCTGTAACAAGCCAAACAATAACCTGTTACCCACTATTAGAACTACCCTAGAATTTTTCTGTAATACGTCTATCTGCCCGAGTTGGTCTCCATTCTGCTGTGTGTGTAAACTGTGTTGCATTTTTCTAACTGAGCAAGCCATGTTTCGGCGACCATTTTTCTTCCTTGTGCAGCATTTTATTCTTCAACACTAGCAAGTGCCTACTCCTTGTTCACATTTAAAAGTCTGAATATTCATTGCCATCAACCTCAACCAATTCCTTACTGTAACTGTTAAATGGACTTCCTGTTACTGGGATTGCGAATCAGAACTCTACACCACAAAAATTCTCTACCACCTGAGAAAATCAGTCAACAGTAACCTAAAATTCATATTTCTCAGTAAACATTCTCTCAGAGCATGGAAAAGTAGTTTTGTACAAGCAAGAAAAAAATGTACAATTCTCACGAGCTGGCTTCCTGAGGCAAGCAAGCAACCACCCACTAGCAAACTGGTAAAGGAACCTATAATCCCTATTATCAAACTATGCTTTTAAAAATTTTAATTTCTTTTAATTAACTTCCCATGCAAGGATAAAAAAGCAACATCACTACAAAACTAAACACTCTAGAAACCATGCATAATGAATTAATTTCATAGGGCAAAAACCAAGTCAGTATTATTCAATGGTTGCATAGTCCAGAACAAGATTCCAAGCAAGCTTCTCGAGTGCATGGATGGCATTAGGAGGGTCAGTGCTAGAAAAAATTTGTAAACTTCTAAACAGCCAGTGACAAAGATTATGTCGAGCATAAAGTAGAAAAAATTAAAACCAAAATACCTAACGATACTGGGGGGGAAAACATTTTGCCAAAACCCTGCATAAAGAATAGTTTTCGGCCAAAGAATTAAAACCTTGCCAAAATGTGGCCCAATATCAAACTTAAGTTATACATCATAATCTTATTTGCTATTTGCTGGTGGAACTCTGTACCACAGTTCAGTGGTTAAAATTAATCATTTTTTTTCTAAAATATCCCAACATATCAATATTCTTAGTGCACTTGCTAATTGTATGGAAGAGCTCAGTGCCATAGTTCAGTGGTGAAAAGTAAAATTTTCCAAAAATCTCATCTAGACGACAGAATAAAGCGTATGCTATATACCAGCAGATAACATTAAAGATAAAATTACATTTAAGATTACAAACACTCACTTTCTGAAGTGTAATTGGAACAAATGTCCTATTGAATGTATAAAGCACAAGTCTAGATCCAGATCCTGCAAGCAGCACCACATCATTTCGACAGGACTTCAACTGAAAAAAACTTGCAATGTTACCAAAAGTACAGCAACAATACATCCCAATGTAATTCATCCAAAAGCTCAAATTCTCGCTCATCTAATAAACAACCAGCTTTTCTTACATTTATGGCCAACAGGTTCTCAAATCCTAATATATCTTCGTCAGTAGTAATGGTAGTAAGGCTGTTGTAATATAGTCCACTCTGAATAAAGATTCTAATCAATGTTTTAGAAACTAAAAATAAGTAATTTTCAAATCCAGTGTTGAAAGTGCCCCAAGTTGTTATTGGATTCAGTAAACTTAACCTTTGGATCCTCAAGAACTTGAACTCACGCCACAGGTCCTCCTGGAAAACAGCACAATTAAATTACTGCATTACATAAATTTCACAAAACTAGCATTCCAAATTATTACAATTTATCCACCTATTTTCTTGGATGTGCAAAGTATTTCTGTACCTGCAGACTATCCAGAACTCCTAGTGTAGACTTAAGTACATACAGTAATTTATAAATATTCCGAGAGATCCAAACAGAATTAATAAATCTCTAAATACAGATCCAAGCATATTTCAAATTAGAATATAAAAATACCCACTCAAGCCAAGAGTATATACTTTATTTTTGCTAAAAAGAAGTAAGACAGACTTAAGCCATTAATATAGCAGTATATTTAGACCCAATGAGGAATAACAAGAAATTGAATTATGAGGGTGATATTATGGAAAACTGGTCAACCAACCAGGCGAGTTCTTACTTTTAGTTCATAAACTTGAAGTCTGTCGCCATCAAGAACAGTAATCATCAGCCTCCCACCACTCTGGCTTGTTTTCATAGCACTGCCAGTTGCTTGCCATATCGTAGAAAGCCTAAAAATAAAAAGGATATAAAACAAAATTTATACTATGAAAGTTATTATCTCTTTGCACCAATAGAAGTGGACGGACATTCAAAAAAAACAAAATGCTGGGAAACCCCACCAGAACTGTCTCAGTATACAAGGACTTTACCAATTTCCCTACCTTATAAATATTTCAAATTCTAATTTGAAATATTTATAAGTTGGAATTCATGACCATCCTCTAAAATGTGGGGAGGCTGGTCGAGTTTCCACTAACAGTAGGGAAGAAACCAAATTTTATAGATAAACCTTATTATTTGGAATGAATGTTACCTACTGTTCAGTTTTCTAGGTAATGTGCCCCCAGTTTACAAAAAAGGTCTAAGAGACAGGAAATTATAGACCAATCTGTCTAAAATCATTCCCGTGCAAGATTTTCGAGTCTATAATTGCAGATCAAACTGGATCACATTGATAGAAACAACCTGTTAAAACAGTCAATACGACTCGAGAAAATACATTCTGCCTATCAAACCTGGAGTTTTTTCATAACACGCTTGGTAATTAAGACAGTAGTAGAGCCATATATACTCTCTAGATTTTCAAAAGGCCTTTGACAAAGCTCCACACGAGAAACTACATAATGGCTAAAGTTAAAGCTTTAGGAATTGTAGAAGAAACAGCAGACTGGATCAAAGACTGGCTAACTCAACTAAACAACAGAAAACGGTCATAATAAACTGAAGAATCAGAATGGGCAGATGTGACAGTTTATCAGGGTTCCGTCATTGGCCTTCATTTATATTAATAATGACATTGCTGTAGGACTAACTAGCAGGGTAACCAAATTTGCAGATGACAAACTAGGAGTAAATGCATCAGACCCAAGAGTCAGTAGAAAGTTTAAGAAATTATCTAAAGAAAATAGATAATGGTAAAAAATATGGCAAATGCCTTTTAACTTTGATAAGAGTAGTTTCACAAATAGGAACAAACAACCCATGCCAACTACATGCTGCTTGGGAACGAGTGTAGAACAAGAGGACACAAGTCATTATTACCACGAGTTTAAAATCCACAAAATGCATAAAAGCTGAAAAGACAAGCTAGTGGGATACACAAATGAGGCAGTTCAAATACAGAAACAAGGAAGCTGTTGCAGCTCCACACAAAAGAAGTTAAACCTTATCTTTAATATGCACCACAGTTTGTCACCAACACCAAGAAAGGACACAATATTAGAAGGGGTGCAAGCAGAGCCACAGAGTTAATTCCTACCATCAGGCAAATAGGTTACCAAAGACAACTATAGAGCCTAAACACGTATGGCTTAGAAACAATACTATTGCGAGGACAACAGAAAAATTCAAAATAATAAAAGTTACAACAAAAGTAGACAGTAACCTATTTAACTTCAACGAAAACCAGACAAGAAATAATGGATGGAAACTATAACCGAGGAGATAAAACTAATTTCACTGTAGGAACTTTTCTTTAATCACAAGATATGTAACAAACTGCCACCAGAAGTTAACAGCAACAGTGTGGAAGAGTTTAAAGAACCTTATTGTCAAAGCGTATTTAAGAATCCTAAATTACTTTAAGGCCTCTCACATACATAGCAAGCCTGTATAAACCCCAAATAAGCTCACTCTCCTCTCACATTGATAAGTTTTTTTTTAAATGGCTTAAGCCTTTCTAAATACTTAACCGCGCACACTGCAATTTATAATAAACACGTGTCACCCTTCTAAGTCCTAAGGGCTAATAAGTACAACGAAGTACTTACTGCAGACACCCACGTGCTTTCCACATTAGCGTAATCAGTGTGCTTTCCATTTTGGATCTACCCAAATATTTTCGTCGCTAATAGTATTAACAAGTTTCCCTAGCATTCAGTTATAGATAAAACTTAAAACCTTTACTAAAGCAATTAACTAATTTCAGTAACCTTACCCAGCCGATATTGCAGTCTCAGAAGACCCCACAGATAATTCATGAAGCTGATGAACTTGTTGACCACCACAAAACGTGATCAAAAACCTTTTCTTCTTTAAAAGGCCATAATGATTTACATAAGACTCTCCATAACCCAAGTGTGTCACTGGATGAACAGAGGTTAAAGTGCTTAGTCCTGTTACAGATCGTACTACTTGAAGGCCATGACCATCCTGTGTTTGAAAGAAAAAAAATATATAAGAGTTTAAGCACAATTCTCTCATCCCAATGGGGCTCGTTTTGAAGTATGACCAAACAAACAAGCCGAAACACTTACAAATTCAAAAAAGGATACCACAGTAGATTTAGCAGTAATGACAATCCTCTTGAGACCAGTCACGGGTACCACAAATTCAAATCCAACTGCAGCATCCAACTCCAAATTCTTAGGACCTAGAGGGAATTTTAGGATTTATCCAAGTTCGTTAAATTAAATTACTTTTCATTAGAAAAAGTTTATTTTTCAATTTTCAAGATTAGAAAAGTGAAATTCTATACCTGCTGCTGGACAATTTTGAGCCTCTGTCCCACAAGGAACACACGAATCTCCATGGAAACCTAACGCAAACGTGCAAAGGCAGGTATTACGTACACAACAGGCACAGCTTTCATGGCTGCGACCGACCTGAAAAGAAACTATGTTAAATGGTTTCTTAAAAATAAAGATTAATTTATAAGTAAATGGTTTCATTTACTGAAGCTCACCGGAGGACTAGATCCGTCACAACGACATCCGCTGGTAGTTTTTGTCCATTCATTACGAACTTTTACTACTTGTAGAATACCATCTGCCATGATATACCCAAAGCCATCTTGAGCCTGGAACAAGCCAACTTATCAGGTTCAAAGAAAACCACATTTTTCTACTGCACAGCAGCTAACTGGATTAACACCAACATTGTTTCAGATTTCTGCAAATCATTCTATAAAGCTTAAATAAACTACTAACCTTATATATCGCCGTTAGATTTGAAAGTTGCAGGGGAAATACATTTGTGACTGTCAGACTTCCCAAGTATCCAGCAAACTCAAAGCTGTCTACAACAACAACTACGGGAACGAATGATAAATTTCAGAATTCCTAAATTAAAGCCCCCAGTCCCGTAAGTTACCTAATTTCCGCAAATGATACTTCAGCAAATTTTAAATCACGGTTCTCACGTCTAAATTTCAAATTGAAATTTCTTCCTCATTCAAGACAAGTTTAGATACTATCTTTGTCAAGTTCATATTTCCATAAAATTAACTTTTTTTTTTTTTATACTCACCTTCCCTGTTCCCAACTCCCGTGTCGAAAGTATATGAATGGCTTAAATCAGTAGGAGGAAGAATTGCCACAGGATCTAAAACTTGTCTCTTTTGTCTTTCTACTTTACTTAACATTTCTTGGTGATTTCTTAGCTGATCCTGATACATTCTAAGGACATCTACCTGAAGGCGTTCTAGTTTCTCATCCAGGATGGAATCCAACTGAAAAGTAAATTAAATACCTAGATTCCCCTGTTTAATGATAATTGCCCTTTAAATACTATAAACTACATTTACTACAAAGCAAAGTAGTAATAAACAGTCATATTTCAAATCCATAAAAACCAGAAATGAAAAGTTAAAATTTTAAATAAGCTAATCTCTCAAAAATTTTAAGCTCATCTTTCTCAAAAGTATAGGTATTTACCCCCACCAGTCATCTAATATCAGGGCCATAGTAAACTGCTATCGGCTTAAGTGTAAATAAGCCCATCTTTCTCAAAGTTTGAGGAATTCGCCCATCCCCACCCCTCCAAAGTCATCTAATAACAGGCCATAGTAGACTGCTACCAGCTTTACGTATAACAGCCTATCTTTCTCAAAGTATCAAAATTTCCCTCGTTGATCATCTAATACCAGGCAAAAGTAAACTGCTACCAGCTTAAAAAAATTGTCAGGACTTACTTTTTTTGGATCTAGGCTATCAAGCTTGACTGAAGCATCAAGGCTACTCGAGGAATACGTACCATGCAGCGGTAATGCAAAAATAAAAGTTACCAAAAACCACCTCATAGCTGCCTGTGGGGGAAAAAAAAGAAAAAAAGTTTGCCATTGCCATGATCTTAAAACTTATACTACTAGAATATGAAGGAAGTCAAAAGTATTTACATAACATTTAAAATGTCCACCAAGTTATCAAAACTTATAATTTTAAAAATTTTAAATTAAGTGAAAATTTAAGTCCAGCAATTCTGCCTAATAATTAACTTTTAGATTATGCAATAAAGTAAAGTTTTTTTTTCCTACACCAATAGCATAAGCAACCAAATCATTATATGGAAGGCCACTTATTTCCCAGTCATCAGCGCATAAAGCAAATTTTTAAGAGTCAAGTCATAGCATCCACTGCAGATTTTTGCACACCTGTATACAACTGCTAGTAAAGTGTGTTAGCTGACAAGAGACTTCACAATGACTTAATTCTCTGCAGTTCTAAAACCAGTTTTTTTTTCAAGTGTCACGACAAAGAATGAATTAATTCGTGAAATAAGGGCCATACATATAATTCTGGGGCCAGAGAGACTATTCACCGATGTCATAGCAATCAAAATATGACCAGAGTTAGCAAACTAACACATTCTAGCATACTACTATGAGACTCAGGGCCTCTAACACTTTTTTCGCAATAACTTTTTATCTATGCATTTCATAAATATAACGCTTATTCAGAATACATATTATATCAACATAAATTTTGAGTGTATTCTGCACTACGTAGGTTGAATACATTTGGTACTTAAAATGTAAAAGTGACCTTTTTTGAAGACGGGCCAACTTACTCAGAGAAAAGGTTTCGAACGCACTCGATTACGTAACTTATGACATCATTTCTTCCCTCTTTCTCGATGGATGATTGGCTATGCGTAACGAAGGCCAAACCTCTGGCAACAATGACATACAAATTTAAATACAAGCAAAGCAGTACACCTTAATGAACTCTGGAACCTCCCAACTGATAATTGTCATAATGAACAAACCAACAAAATATGTTAATACAAAAACATTTCTATTATTAGTCTAACTCCCAAAATAAGTTTCCAAAGAAATTACAGTCTACTTTATAGGTCACAATCAGATTGACAAGATGTAGGGAATTGTTGGTAATTACCAAAAACATAGTAGACAAGCTCGATTTGATAACTGCTATATCCAATGTCAAGCAATTTTTATTTATTGGCTATCTACCTATTTACTGAAAAAAAAGTGGCCGGTACCGTACATTGGCTTTATACCTTCACCAATTATCGTCAGAATGGTGACTTCATGAGGCTCCACCCACTTTCGCCTCGTTATAATTCAGGATAACACTGAAGGCTACCATGGGCATTGTTGGATTAGAAAATTTAACTTCTGGCTATAAAAACTAATTTCTCGAGTAGTTGTAAGAAGTGCTAAATGATCTTCAAGGATCCCAGCAGTTGGTCTAAACGTTTAATTCATGTATATTACTGCTATACTGTTGCGGCACTACTGCTACAGTAGTATTTCTACGCTAGCACTGATACCCCACCCACATCTATGTATCGTTTCGCCATTCATAAAGTCTTTGGGTTTCAGAGCCAATGGAGTTTCTGTCTGGTGGATGGGCGGGGCAACATTTCGTCAGAAGGGGTTTGTTTATCTTGCTTACGTAACGAATTTTTTTCGACTCTTGGCTCGTAATCATTGGCCATGGCGTCGGCTAGATAATTTTTACTCTATAAAAATCAAAACTATCGGGTTTAGGTTATTGAAAATGCTGACAAAATTTGTGTGGTTGTAAAATATACCTATGTCAACTTTCAGCTACATCCGATGCTTTGACAAGGAGCAAAGTCCAAAAAACCGTGTTACAGAGACCCTGAATCTCATAGTAATTCATATTCACACAGTAAATCGTTAGAGATAGTCACGCATCAATGATATTGATGATTAGCATGTTAAAAATCCAACTTTATTCTTTAAACCATCACACAAAATCTATGCGCCTAAAATCAAGGCAAAGTAGATGGGAAGGACAGTTTCTCAAGCTGTTTGGATATGCAGCAGCTAACCACCATGGGCTCAAAAGACATTAACCTGTGAAAAATAGCACACCATTGCATTTGTCAAATACTGATGTAGAGCAGAATCTTTGTACCCAAACCTATTTCCAGCCGTTCGGTTCATATTAAAATTTGCGGACCAGGAACTAATGTTAATAAGGCTTATTTTTATTTATATTACTTGTTGTCAAGGAGTGGGGAATTTCAGCCTTTCTCGATACTTCCGTAAAGCCTACAACCTAACTGGTCTTTACATAACGCATGGGAGATGCACTTAATCATTCAAATGGGGACTTTCTTCGCTGTCTACGGAATCATTACCATGAACGCTTATGAAAGGGGAACACAGCAAATTAAGTTTTGTGCCAACAAGAAAACTAGCTATTAACTTCTTTTGGACTGGGTGGTAAGGCCGTGGGTGGAAACTGGGTTCGTACTTCTTTCAACACTAAAATCTTTAGTACCCTTAAGGCAAATCTACACCAACGTAAAATTAATGCCTAATCGCATTTTCAAGACTAAAATATAATGCGAGAACATTAACGAGTCAAAATAATTAGCGGTATGCTATGGCAAAAGCTGTTAATGGAGTAAAATAATTTAAAACTAAACACATCAAAATTCAAACCCATTGAAAGTAAAGTGTGTTCACGAGGATCTTAAAACAAAAACAACTTGCTAAACTAAATACAAAGTGAGAAAAATAGTTGCCAAAGCTAGGCTATAAACAAACTTTGGCTATAAACAAACAAATGTACCAGTAATAAGCAGAAATCTAATGTAAAACCAATACAATTTAAGTTACACCTCATAACATAGTATAATTCTAAAACCGACCCAAAAATAGTAGTAAGCAGAGACGCACCTGGAAGGGAATTAATTCCCCAATAAAATTGCAGACAATGAAAAACATTGCGACAGGAGACTAGGGACAGAAAGGAAACCATATGCAACCTCGCAGATGAACAACAGACATGCAAGGCAATTTAGACACTAAGGCAAATGGTGGGAGAGTAAAGGATGAACAACAAAGGCTTGCAAATATGCAGGAAATAATAAAAATGAAAAATGAAAATTTACCAAATTAACACAAGGTTAAGAACTAACATGGAAGACTGATGCATTGAAGAGCTGCTGGGAGAGGAAACAAGACAAAAGGACACAGCCGGGGTAAAATAAGTTTAAAGTAAGCGGCAAGGAACTTAGAACTCGGGCAATTTATACGTAAAGGTGACAAAACAGTAATGTAGATACGTGGTAAGTACAGGCTACTGAGACTAGAATACGGAGAGATTATTAGAATTAAAAAAAAAAAAACCTACTGGCTAATTAAAGAAAATGGCAAGACTTGCCAAGCAGACACTTAACAGTGACACGAGAATATTTAACCGAATAGCTCGAGAATTCGGCCCATATTCTAACACCACCCACCTGCAATATAGCCAAGACCGTGAACGGCATAATCACCCCATACATAAACTATGAAATACACTATCAGCAACGAATCCATAAACTCGTGCAAATCTTAAACCAGGAAATCTAATCAATGGACGCCGAAAGCTTTCGGACACACTACCACAAACACTCTTCAATGAACAAAGGATCGTGCTCTAAGCACGTACAAAAGCGGCATCATTTCACTCCCACAAAGGAGGCTACTTCTGGGAATATATGGTTAACTTGGGTTCCTCCCAAGGCGTATTTATGGTGAACACATACGAGAACAATTTAAAGGACACCGTATTTAGTAACCATGAAAACTGGAAATCTGCTTAATATACAATATACATTGACATTCATCGCAAAAGAGAGAGAGAGAGAGAAATTCTACATAAGAAACAACGCATAGTTCCACCTTAGTTTAACCAGACCACCGAGCCGATTAACACCTCTCATAGGGCTGGCCCTTAGGATTAGAGATTTTTACGTGGGTAGGAATCAATTAGTTACTTAACTGAACCAACATTTTATCGTGGGATACGAACCACATCAAGAAATAATTTCATCACCAGAAAAATTCCTCAGATTCCTTGTCGGCAGAGTAGGGAATCGAACCCGGACCCTGAAATCGGTAGTCAAGCACGTAAACGACACTTTCAACGAGGAACTAGCATTGCCCAATAACAGCGCCTTAGACGTACAGTAAACGCTGGAAAAAGCAATTACGACACCAGTATACATTCTCTATTGATCATGGTACACAAAGGAAACTAATGTCGGGCGATGCCTCAATGGGAGGAGTGCCCCGAAGCGTACCTATAAACTGTCAGTAAGTCCGATAATATTTGTGCGACGGACCTAAATCCGTTTTACCTAGATTAATATCTTAATCCTGCACTATAGGTACCACACGGAAAGCGACACACGGAGGTGAACAGAATAAAACATCTGCTCATAAACAAACCGATTTGAAAATAACGAGATTATCAGAAATAATTTTTTTTTTACCAACAAAACAATGCAACATATATAACTATCACAACAAATTCAAGACAACTAGACTAATTTTAACAATGAATACTTCGATGAATCATAGCAACATAAAAAAAAATTAATTATGTGGTTAAACACAAGGTTAAGAACTAACATGGAAGACTGATGCATTGAAGAGCTGCTGGGAGAGGAAACAAGACAAGAGGACACAGCCGGGGTAAAATATTAAAAGTTTAAGGGTACATTTTAAGCCCAACCTAATAGCATCCCTTGCAATGAAAAACAGCAACTATGCACCCACGCCAACGGTAACTTATTTATGTGGATTATGAATGCATTCGCCCCGAGGATGAACCCAGACCTTCCATTGAAAACTATCGGTGGGGCATCAATTACGAGAAGATTAGTTGCACACAAACAAGGGAGCCATCTAACAATACTAGACAGAACAAGAAACCTTCGTTACAAGAACTGATAAGACATCACCAGAATAAAATACAAATGGACTTCACAATAACAGAAGCTGTGCGTTTGACAACATGCAAGCAGACTCTTAACGTCCAGGTCCAGATGGAAGATGATACTGCCCTACCCTCTGACTGCCCAGGAACAGGAGACAGGGCCAAGGTCACGCCAAAAAAAGCCCCACCCAAACACCGAACACGAAGAAATTTATTTTAATAGTAATATAAGTATTAATAATAAAACTAACAATAATGTAGCGATACCATGTAATATATGTAAATATAAAGCAAATAACTAAGCCCTAGTAAATAAATTTAAAGTAATTACAACCCCCTCATCCCAAACTGCCGTCCTCCGAGCTATAAATATATTTGTATTATATATATATATAATATATATATACATAATATATACATATGTATTACATGTATTATGCATTTATACTTACATGTGTGTATAGATGTGTATACATAATTTATGAACCAGTTCTTGCTTGAAAAAGCCTGGACACCGGCGAAACAGAACCATAGCAAGTGAAATAAAAGGAAACAAGACCACGCCTCCTATTTCCTTATAAACAGTTTTGAAGAAAAATTAGCAGCATTAGAGAAAACATCAATTTTTCTTTGTAGGCGATCGCCTTGTAGCATTATGTGTACGTGTATGATGTATGTGTAGGCTACTATGTGTAGGTGTACACCTATGTAGTTAGGAGTAATGTGTAGGTGTACACCTATGTAGTTAGGAGTACACCTACACATAGTAGCCTACACATACATCGTACACGTACACAATGCTACAAGGCGATCGCCTACAAAAAAAAAATTGATTGATGTTCTCTTCTTCAAAACTGTTTATAAGGAAACAGGAGGCGTGGTCTTGTTTCCATTTATTTCACTTGCTATGGTTCTGTTTCGCCGGTGTCCAGGCTTTTTCAAGCAAGAACTGGTTCATAAATTATATGTATACACATCTAAACACACTATGTATGCAAATAGTATGTATTTTACACGCATACACTATAAATAAGTCTACATACTATATACGTATATACATGCACATATATACACATACATAGGTTATACACACTTAAGCCTAAGCATATTAAACAAAATTATATTTTTGTAGCTAGATAAATGTACACATTTTATACCTATATCTTACCCCATGGGAGAGCTCATTAAAACTGACGAAAAGTTGGTTCTACTATGCTAGGCTATTTTGATCACCAAATGGAACACACCGTTGCAATATATCTTAATTTAAGCAATGCAACATATAACAATGAATTTTCAAAGAGACTACTGTATGGAGTATGCTTCACTCCCCATAGAAGTTTAATCCACAATGTGGGTTATAGGTTACACAACTTACATTTTAGACAAGGTACAAAAAAAAACGCCAAGGACCACTGGAATCTTTTACAATCAAAACTTAAAAAGATTCGGGCATTTACGTTAATTTATGGCTATGGAACCTTAAATGCATAGTAACCTACTAAGCTGCCTTTTCGCGTCTCGGAATTGATGGATGTGAAATACTAGCTCCCTCTACTCTGATACGTTATCGTACACTTCCTTCAATCCGCTATTTCATAATCCGTAAGACCTGAACTACGCGCAAGAGAACTGGTTAAAAAAACACAGCCTATTCCACGTTCGTTATCCAAAACATAACTTCCACAAGTTATCATAGACAGGGGCACAGCCTAACACCACTTTCCACAAAAGATAATACTAGCAACTAATAAACCGTAACCACCTCACCTTTCTCAATGGCAGCTCTGCCACCAACAACACCATAGAATGATAAACGCAATCCCAAGCACCGTCTTCCACCCCCAGTCACGGAATACTGGCGTTTCCTGAAAACCTGTCGTCTTGGCTTTCTTCAAGCACGTCACAGCCAATCGCCGCTTCCCTCTTGCCAAACACGTTGGTTCAGCAATCCCATTGGTGGACTGAGACCGGAGACAGCCGTTGGAAAACATTGAAGAGCCAACAATCCAGCCATGTATTTTCTGCAGTCCTACAGTGTTAGGATTTATAGTTATTTGTTCGTACATACGTGAGTCAAAACCCGTCCTGAGAGCAGCAATAATACCAATGATAATGATAATATCTCCATATGCATGTGTGGGTGTTTGTGTGCATGCACGCAATTTTTACGGTTTCATCCTGCATGAGGGAACTACCGCTAAATATATTCATTGCCCCTTTCTTTAATTTATCACTTTCGTTCCCTTTCTTGATTCATTGTTATCCGAAGTCTCATTTATTTCCCTCTACATATTTACTCCACTGGTCCATCATCCTTTTTTATCTTTTCCCTTTTCATCTTCGTCACTGGCCGCGCATCAGTTACTTTTTGTTATCCAATGATGAACATTACCTTGCCTTGCATTTTATTACTTTTCCGTGTCGGTTTGCTGTCTCCTCAGTATACCCATAAATTCATATTGTATTTTATTTGCCTTTTGACACTTCTTTACGAGTCTACGATTCCAGATGCTGCTTATCTAATGCCCATGCAACGGGGTCAATCATGCGCCAAGTTACTCGGACCTTTCATTGTTACTAGACTTTGGTAAAACGTCTGATTAAAAATGAGTGAATTTAGGATTTTTTTAAGTGTGCGGTTTTGTATCAATGCCAATGCTGACCTAACCCCACGCACCTGCATTTATAAAAAATTCTCCTGAAACACAAGAGAACAAAAAAGGCTGGGCGTTGCCGGGCTGGGGTGGGTCATTGGTTGCGAATCGGCCTTTGTAAATGTGGCGACTAGCGAATCGGTACTCGTGAATAACAATTCTAACAGGTTGGGTAAACTCAGCGCTTCCACTGCCTGAATTGAGAATGCCTTGATTTTCCTTGGTAGTGATTTAATTTTACTTTATTTAATCCTTGATTACTTTGTCATTCATAAATGGGAAAAAAAGCAGCAGCACATTTATTAAGAGAGATGAAATTTCAAATGACAGCAGGATTCCTAAGAAGACAACTTGAAATTTAGGAAATTAATTCTCTCTCTCTCTCTCTCTATATATATATATATATATATATATATATATATATATATATATATATATATATATATATATGCATAATATATAGTGTGTTATTGCTAATCAAATTATTCTTTTATACACCTATTCTCAGAATACATGGCTTTACTTTCATAACTTTCGAAAAAAAACATACAAAAACAACATTATATTAATCCTTTCAGAAAGGATATGTTGCTCTTTTTGTTAAGTATAAAAAAAAACATTAAACGATAACACTGTAAATTACAGTATTTCTTAGAAATGATACTATACAGCTTCCCTCGTTTAATTTCAGAACAAAACCTGAAGTGGTACCAAACTGAAGTATGCCTTTCCTCTTACATGCATGCTACACTGTCATAATGTTCCACATGTAACAGTAAGAAAGTTGGAACAGTGATACTAGTTGGGGACTCCATTGGAGAGAGAGAGAGAGATTACTGTTGCTTAAGTGAATCCAGAAAATGAATTTGTGGATACAGATGCTCGCCATCTGCATTGGTTTTTATTTTTTGGATGCATGGCAGGCTCATTACGGCTAGTTGCATGAATCTTTCCCATGGACTGCAGAGCGAGTTGACGCTATGAGAAGCCATTCTTGAACATAGTTTACTGCAACATAACGACGAACGTGGGAAAAGAATATTGAATTAGACTTCTCTTTTAAGAATATACGATGTTTTAAATGTTGTTCAATACGAATGCGCCTCGGTTGTTTACTCCAAGTCCAGAAGTTCACACCAGACCTTTATGTTCACGTAATAACACCTTGCCATCACTTACAGGCCGTCATCGTACAAGGGTCTTGAACTAACAAAAGGCAGGCTTAATTTACATGGTGCCCCCCCAAAAAAACTGGAAATTTTAGATTTACTTTATGCACAAGTATTTTACTTTATCGATGAACTGCAAAAAATTAAGTAATATATACTCCTGACTATCTCAGCGTAATAGATTTTACTATGTGGAGTTTACCCTTTATCGTTACATCAATTTAGTTACAGAGGAGAGAGGTCACAGACTAACAATCCTTTAAAACTCTGTTGATGGAAGCCTGGAACAACATCCCGTTTGAGGTCATCCAAAGGGCGACTGAAGACGGCTAGACCGTCTACATAGCTGTGTAGCTGCCCTCGAAAAGCATTTTGACCACCTCATTTAACACTTGTGTTTTTGCTCTGTTTTAACAATGTTTCTGATAACAACTGTTTTCTGTCTCCAACAATGAGATAAACTGTACCAAATTTCTTGGGTTTTTGTGGGGACACCCTGTATGTATCTGCCACCCGTATGCACGAGTCTTTTTCTGTTTTCGAGAGGTTGGTGGTTTCCAAGGCAAGATGGAATCCGAGGCAGCAATATATGCAAGAGCAGGGCGTTCCTGGTTCAGAAAGAATTCCATTTTCCCAGAAGACATTAGGAAGTTCTTCCCCAGGATATTTTTTCCCTTATCTTTTGGATTTCAACGCTTAAAACGATTATATACGAAAAATTAATCATCATTGGATCGTTAATAATATGTATATATTGGAAGCCTCGCAAACTAGTTATTACTGTGAAAACTACGCATTTGTAAAAATATAATCTCTGTGGAATGCAGTAGATATAGAAAGGGAGGTGGTTTCTGTTGGTGTTACCTGCGGTGATTTGAGCTTATATTCAAATTTATGGTTGCTGTAAGAGGTTTTTGACCAGTGCTGTACTGCATCCTTTCTTAGTTCTGATAAAGACCCAAGTACAACGAACGGCCTCGATGCAGCGGCGATGGTTATTAATGTTATCTCTCTTTAGTCTCTTGACAATGATTGAGGAACATGACTATAGCACTAAATTGCTTCGGACCCACCTAAACTTAGTAAAATTTGTAAAAATACACTTAAGTAACTTCAGTGAGCTCCGGGCGTATACGTATGACAGATATTAAACCCTGCACGGCTGTTTTGACAATTAACGTCTTTGAAAGAGAGTATTTTTATGTTATTTATGTCAAAATAGAATTCCCCGTAGGGGGTTAGTGCGTCAATGCATCTTATGCGATGCGCTGTAGGTATTACCCAAGGTTCTTTGCAGCGTTCCTTCGGCCCCTAGCTGCAACCCCTTTCATATCTTTTACTGTACCTTCGTTCGTATTCTTTTTTCCATCTTACTTTCCACCCTCTCCGAACAATTGATCCATAGCGCAGCAGCGGGTTTTTCTTCCTGTTACACATTTCAAACCTTATTACTGTCAATTTCAGTCATTGCAGAATAACCGCACAGGTCACAGTGCTTGGCCTTTGGCCTAAGTTCCATACGCTTTCTATTTATCAAAGTATAATTTATGAGATGATCATCCTTTATTTTACTCAGTCCCAACTCCCCCCTGCCCACCCCCGCCCCCGCCACACCACGACCCCACTACCATATTATGTTTTCCTTGGATACCAACGCTCGCTATCCTTTGTACATCCATCTCTTCAATTTTTTCTTTTCCTTTCTCGTCTACTATGGTGTCCCATGGTATTACGACATCAATGAGTGATACTTTCTCCTTGATTTTGTCAATCAATATCACGTCTGGTCTATTGGCACTTAACAAACTATCTGTTCTGATACCATAGTCCCAGAGGATCTTTGCCTACTCGTTTTCTATCACTCCTTCAGGTTGGTGTTCTTAGTCCAGCGTTGCCGAAGTGCGGAATTTTCGTCAGCTATGCGGAATAAAATGTCTACGGGGCCGCTATCCAAGTTTGAATGCCGATGCGGATTCCACATCTGCATTTTCAGCAGCAATTTCTTCATGGCGCATTCATGTAAATTTATCATATACAAATTGCAATATTTTTTTTACTTTTAAATAATTTCTCATTTAAATACAATATTATAAAAGGTAAGACTCTTATCAGAATATGACGTTGATATGATTAATGTACATCAATCTGTTGATATATCATAAAATTATTTCCTATATGATTTAATGAGTTATATACTGATACATAAATGCTGTTATGCTTATTAAAAACTTATTTGTAAATATATCTGGGACAAATAAGAAAGGAAAAAATAATACTTCTCATATGTATATATATATATATATATATATATATATATATATATATATATATATATATATATATACATATAGTATACATATATATGTATATATGTGTGTGTATATGTGTATATGTATATATACATATACATATACATATACATATATGTATATATATATATATATATATATATATATATATATATATATATATACACATCTATATCTATATATCTATATATATTATAGATATATAGGTATAGATGTATTATATCTATATATAGATATATATATATATATATATATATATATATATATATATATATAAGTATATATTAGTAATGTACCTTAAGTACAACGAAATTGATATAAATCGTTCAAATCCCTATGTGCGAAGTTCATGATCATCATATCCTACGAATAGGTGCAGTAAAAAAGTAATCAATTACCTCCACAATCTCCTATGGGCATGCAGTTTGTATCGCTAGTAGGTAGTACGCTTATCAAGTGCGATACTCAGTGTTTTCAACGAAAGATTTTCAGTGCCAGAATTCTCGCTTTTAATTAATTTGATATGTACAAAGGTAATGTCCAGAGTTTTAAAAATATATCTTTGGAGCTCACGTTTCATAGACAATGAAACTTCTAATATTATATGTATATACCTGCATCTCTGCAAAACTCGTAAAGATCAAGTGGCAACCATAATTATGCGGACTAAGTATTCTATCTTCCCAGATCGCCAATCCATTATCATGTCATCTATGACATTTATGTTGAAGTAAAATTAGTAGTGCACATTATTCAATCTATAATAGATTCACATCAGCCGTGCATTTGATGTCTAGGCCAGGCCCTTATGACGCTCCTGATTGGCTGTTGATAAGCCGATGGCAGGGCTGGAGCGTTCACATAGGCAGGATGTATGTTCCACTTCTCCTGAGGGATGCTTTTGAAAGACGTATCCCTCATGAGGATTGGAACATGCATCCTGCCTATCTTAACTCTTGAGAGAGACTGAGAGTTTCCACCCCCGTGATTGGCTAATCAACAGCCAATCAAGAGCGTCGTAAGGGACTGGCCTAGACATCAGATGCACCGGCGATGTGATTTTACTATAGTAATATCTGTTTACATCATAATACATTTAAAATAGACCTGAAATTATGTTTTATTTATGCAGTGAGTTGAGCTTCTATTGTATTTGCACCAATATTTGATTCAGGACCCAGGACAGATTAAAACTTTTTCCCTGTCATATGTCATCATTAGTTTGTTTTCAATAAGTAATCGAAAATAAGGATAAATCAGACTCCTTCTTTTCAACTGGAGAACACCCTATTTCTTCTTAATTGGTTGAACTTGAACGCCTGCTGTTTCCAGTCCCACCCTTAGGCGAATCCTAGTGGGTGCCGTGATCCATCGTAACCACCCACTGGATGGGTCAAGGTTCAACACTTACAACTTGCCTCATCACATTTTGTTGTGTCGAAGGCGCTGGTTTTATGGGTCTCACTTTTCAAACATCCTATTTTGCGTTCAGTTTCTACCTCTCTCTCTACCTTACCTTTGCCTTCATCTACCATAACTCTACTAGTAGATTTTCCTAGCTAATATATTCCCTACATAACTATTTCTACAGACTTCTGCATTCTTAACAATGCGAGTTTGTATGATTATGAAATGTGCCAACATTTTCTTGTTTTTGTTTAGTTAGTGGTCTCAAGACAAAATTAATTAGATAATTAAATATCTTAAATATGGATTATTGTGTCTCTATTGATGAAAACTACTGCACCAGGTAAAAAAAAAAGTGCTCTCAAGTTCACAGCAAATGTAACTGTCGTTTCTCTCTCTCTGGTAGAGAAGACGGTTCAGTGTTATACTAAATAACAGGTACTGGAATTGTAGGTGGAAGCATTCCATAGCTATAGAAATGATATCCAATATGAATGGTAGGTTACTCGATTGTATGAACATATTACAGGGTGTTTCGAAATTAAAGGCCCCCCCCCCCTCTCTACAGCATAAACTAAAATTGATATGGACAAAAACCATAGTAATTCAGAACAGGTATTTATTTAAGTTTCTCTTGGAGTATTTGATATTTTGTGGCCTCTATCTGCCTGTACTACAGCCTGCATTCTTGAGGGGTATAATTTCAGTAAATCGCAAAAAAGCTGAGACTCAAACTCCATTTCCCTGAGCACTTCGGTCACCTCTCTTCGGAGGTCGTCGAGGCTTGGTATCCCATCATAGTTCACTGTGCTCACTTCAACACGATCCTTTAAGATACTACCAATGTTTTCACACACATTAAGGTCAGGGGAGCTACCTGGAAATGCACTTGACGAGAAGAAATCGATACCACTGTTTCGAAGCAGTTCCTGTGTCTGAAGAGCTTCGAAAAATGGTGCCTTATAATGCAAAAATGTGATTTCTTCAATAGATAACACATTTTCAGAATCTTTGAGGAAAGGAAATACTCCACCAGTAAGCACAGTTTCTCTGAAGTATTCGCCATTCCATGACTGTCCTTTGTCTTTGATGATCCACATTAACCATTTGGCTGTGAAACGGAGAAAAATTCCCAAACATTCAGGAAATTTCACAACTTGGCGATAGCGCACGTCATCGCTGATATCATCCAACTTTGCAGCCCAAATGATGTCATTTTTATGATTTGGCTTCCTGACTGTATAAATGAAGAATTCATCTGATGCGGCAATATGGAGAAAGTCAGCTTCATCCCAATCTTTAAGAAATGAACCACAAAACCATGCACGGTCTCCTCTCTGTTGCTGAGTGATGTTGGGCTTGCTGATAACATGAAATGGCTTGATACCAGATTTTTTCAACTCATGACATACAGCACTATAACTTCTTCTTCCCCCTTTTTGTTTCTAGTTCAAGCACCAATTTACATAGAGACTTCCTTGGTCTACCCACTGCCTCAGCTATGATGTCTTTTGACTCCTGAGAAAGGCCTTCAGCCCTTACAAGATTCTCACTCTTTTCGCGATGACAGTCATATGGATTTTTGTTCCAGTTTCTTTTAACAAAGGATTCATCTCTTTTAATGTATTTAGCTATCCAGGAACATGAAATGAAGGATGCGCCAGCATCCCTGGCCTCTCTGAAGGTTATAGCCTGGATTCGGTCAATCCATCTGATTTCCTCCAAGTCGTTAGCCATGGCTGTATCTAACTCCGTCACTCAGTCTGAAAATACAAGAAATGTAAAATGAAAAATGACTTAATAGAAACTTAAGATAATGTACTTGGAGATAGCCTGTAGCAGAAAACTTCATAACTTTCCATTTGTTCTGTGGAGTTTGGGGGTGGGGGACTAATTTCGAAACACCCGGTAGTATACTACATAATTAATTAGTCAATGACTGAACTCTTGAAAATGGAATTAAAATTTTCATCATCTCTATGAAATTTTCAGTTTTAAAACAATTTGATGATATAGTGTGGTTACACAATGTTTGTTGTAGGAGTGCTGCATATTTTATTGGAATACAACATTCTTTAAAACTACTGTGATTCAAATTGACCGTCACAGAATTGTACAAAGAATTTCCAGTCACATAACATGGATTCCCTGGAAAATGGCTGGTTAATCAAAGGTGTGTTTACTTTTGTTCTGTTACTGAATTGGGACTGAATTTAGATTCCAGGTGATTAATGGTCGCTGAACCGCATTCATTCAAAACAATTCTTATTATTTCTATGTTCTCAAATAATAAGATCATTGTGAATTGCATATTTACATCCCATTTTTAATGTGTTACAAGGAGTCTCCAATAATTCCGACGTTCAGAAAGCTGCCTGCATATTATGTTAAACATATACGCAACGCCTTACTAAGGTTGCGTTCACACCAAACGCGTCGCGTCGAGTCGCGTTAATTCATGGCTAGTGTCCTTTTCGCCTTGAATCGGAATAGGGATGTTAGTGTTTTCTACTTTGTTTTCATATTGCATTTCAATTTACGAACGCGAGTTATGTTCTAATAAAATTGTACTCCTTTATATCTTTTTTCCCTTTTATGTAGGACAAAATGTAATATAATTAAATTTCAGTTCATCTTTTCTTTGTATCCATATGATATACATTTAAAATCTTAAAACTTACCTATAGTTTTTGAAAATGTTTATGGTTGAGTAGTTAATTATTATTATTATTATATATATATATATATATATATATGTATATATATATATATATATATATATATATATATATATATATGTATATATATATATATATATATATATATATATATATATATATATATATCTCTCTTGGTGTTTCGGCTAATTCGTTTAGAATTGTATCTTTTAATTAGTTATCCTGTAAAATTCAATAAAAATGAAACTTGCCTTAGAAAAAGGGCCATTTTTCCCCTAAGTTGCAATTGCCCGTCTGTAGGTAGTATTGTTTTTCTTATAGACAAAAAGGTAAATATAAAGGAAAATCCCCAAATTTATTTAACAGATAAGATTAACAAAAAAAATCCCGCATGAGAGAGAGAGAGAGAGAGAGAGAGAGAGAGATCAGACAAAGAAGATACGTACTGCAAAAAATCCCTGAGAGTGAGAGAGAGATTTCAGCAATTTATAACACCAAGAGACAAGGCACAGTTAAAAAAATGTTCAGAATATTTCCTGCTATATTCTGATAAATCGAAATATCTCTCGTGGAATATATAAAATTAACGCAAAATCGAGAGAAAATGAGGGGAGAGTATGTGAACTGGGTATGTTCAGATACTGTTCGAAATACGGAGAGAAGTCTAACGCAGTGATCTTGTTTATTGTGGCTGCCTATTCACTGGTGAGGTTCTTCCTGACTACTGTTGATGGATTTGAACAGCCCAAGGAGAAGGAACTGAAGGAGAGAATTGCAGCTTGGGGAGACACCATTCGGTGCCAGAG
Organism: Macrobrachium nipponense; assembly: GCF_015104395.2. NCBI lineage: Eukaryota > Metazoa > Arthropoda > Malacostraca > Decapoda > Palaemonidae > Macrobrachium > Macrobrachium nipponense. The sequence goes on from NC_061089.1 coordinate 29,292,250, forward strand.
AGAGCAGCAGGTGAACTTGGACAGGATAATTCTTCAGCTGCAACAGAGGCTCGACAACAATGAAGAGATTCAGAAGGCGGGCGGAAGGGAAGAACACATTCGTGTGATCCAGATCACTCAGGAGGTGTTGCAACAGAACGACCAAGAAAAGAGGGAATATCGGCAGCTGGAAGACAAGATCCTCAAGATCACAGATGAAAATCAGCAGCTGATGGATAAGGGAACTAACAGTGCAGTTGGCAGAGGCAAACAGCCAGGTTGAGAGGCAAGGGGAACTCGTACGACAGAAGGAGAAAGACCGGCAGTTAAAAAGCGAAGAAGCGGCGCGGATGGCGAGGCTCATCCAGGAACAAAACGACGCGACCGAAAAGCGCGAATCCGGCAGGAAAGACGTCGAGGTCAGGTTCGAGCGCCTGCAGAAGGAAGTGAAACTCCTCAGGAAGGAAAAGTGTGGACTCCAGTGTGAAGTTGAGGCTGCGAAACTCAAGAGGAAGGAGCTGACATGCCTTCTAGAGAAAGGAAATCGTGGCTGGAGAGGAAGACCGGTGTCCAGGGCGAACGGAACGAAAAGCTGGAAGATGAGGTTGGACAGCTGCAAGGAGTGAAGGAGAAATTGGTTTACAACTTGAAGAACCTGCAGGGGAAAAACAGACGCCTGGAGAAAGACAACTGGAAACTGAAGGAGCAGCTGTTCGTCTTCAAGGAATGGCGCGATCTCCAAGGAATGGGGCGATCTTCAAGGAATGGCACTGGCCTCACAAAGACGGATGAGATGTGAAAAATTTGAGGACAATGTTTGTTGTATGGAAAGTTTAATGTTTATTTGTAATAAGTTTGCTTTGTTGATACTAGAAGGAAGTTGAAGTTGCAGGGAAATAAATATGCTAAACTGTTTTCTTAAGAGTTTTATTAATTCCTGAAAGGGAAAGGAAGATGGGAGGATTAAAGAAAGCATGAGGAAAATAACAGGATTGGTGGAGAGCCAGGAGAAGAAGCATAGGATTCATAGAAGCCCCAGGAGAACTGAAAGGATTCAGAGGAGCCCCAGGAGAACTGAAAGGATTCAGGGAAGCCCCAGGAGAACTGAAAGGATTCAGAGAAGACAAAGGAGAACTGAAAGGATTCGGAAAAGCCTCAGGAAAACTGAAAGGATTCAGAGAAGCCCCAGGAGAATTGGAAGGAGTCAGAGGCATATTCTGGTTCGAATACTAAGCAAAGGTGTTGTCTATGAAGGGACAGGCGGGCAAGGCCCGCCATGTTCCCTAGGACGGGCGAGCGGGGCTCACCACGTGACCTGGGACAGGCGAGCGGGGCTCGCCAGGCATCCTGGGACAGGCGGGCGGGGCTCGCCACAGGTCCCAGGATGGGCGGGTGGGGACCACCACGCGTCCTGGGATGGACGGGCGGGGCCAGCCACGCGTCCCGGGACAGGCGGGCGAGGCCCGCCACGCGTCCTGGGATGGGCGGGCGGGGCCCACCACCCGTCCCGGGACGGGCGGGCGGGGCCTGCCACACGTCCAGGGACGGGCGGTCGGGGCCCACCACACGTCCCGGGACAGGCGGGCGGGACCTGCCACACGTCTCGGGATGGGCGGGCGGGGCATGCCACGCATCCCGGAATGGGCGGGCGGGGCCTGCCACACATCCCAGGAGGGGTGTGCGGGGCTTGCCATGCTTCCCGGGACGGGTGGGCAGGGGTCACCACACATCCCAGGACAGGCTGGTCTCGTGTCCCGAGACGGGCGGGCGAGGCCCGCTACATGTCCAGGGACCCGTGTCCTGGACCAGGCTGGCGAGGCCCGCCCCGTGTCCCGGGACGGGCGGGCGAGGCCCGCCAAGTGTCCCAGGACAGGCGGGCGAGGCCCGCCACGTGTCCCAGGACGGGCAGGCAAGGACCGCCACGGGTCCTGGGACAGGCCCGCCACGTGTCCCAAGACGGGTGGGCGATGCCCGCCACATGTCCCAGGACAGGCGGGTGAGGCCCGCCCCATGTCCCAGGACGGGCGGGTGAGCCCGCTCCATGTCCCAGGACGGGCAGACAAAGCCTGGCCCGTGTCCCGGGACAGGCGGGCAAGGCCTGCCACGTGTCCCGGGACGGGCGGGCGAGGCCCGCTACATGTCCCGGGACGGGCGGGCGAGGCCTGCCACGTGTCCCGGGACGGGCGGGCCTCGTGTCCCGAGACGGGCAGGGGAGGCCCGCTACGTGTCCAGGGACGGGTGGGAGATGCCCGCCCCGTGTCCTGGACGGGGCTGGCGACGCCCGCCCTGTGTCCCGGGACGGGCTGGCGAGGCCTGGCCAGTGTCCCAGGACGGGCGGGCGAGGCCCGCCACATGTCCTGGGATGGGCGGATGTGTCCTACCACGTGTCCTGGAATGGGCGAGCGATGCCTGCCACGTGTCCCGGGACGGGCTGGCGAGGCCTGCTCCATGTCCAGGGATGGGCAGGCTAGACCCGGCCCATGTCCCAGGACGGGCGGGCGAGGCCCGGCACATGTCCCGGGACGGGCGGGCAAGGCCTGCCACGCGTCCAGGGACGGGCGGGCGAGGCCTGCTGTGTGTCCAGGGATGGGTGGGAGACGCCGGCCCCGTGTCCTGGACTGGGCTGGCGACGCCCGCCCCGTGTCTCGGGACGGGTGGGAGATGCTCGCCACGTGTCCTGGGACGGGCAGGCGAGGCCCACTCCATGTCCCGGGATGGGTGGGTGAGGCCCGGCCTGTGTCCCGGGACGAGCGGGCGAGGCCCGCCACGTGTCCCAGGATGGGTGGGCAATGCCCGCCACATGTCCCGGGACGGGCAGGCGAGGCCCACTCCATGTCCCAGGACGGGCGGGCGAGGCCAAGCCTGTGTCCTGGGACGGGCGGGGGAGGCCTGCCATGTGTTCCGGGACGGGCGGGCGAGGCCCACCACGTGTTCCGGGACAGGCGGGCGAGGCCCACCACGTGTCCCAGGACACTTGGCGGGCCCCGCCTGCTCGTCCCAGGACACGTCCTGGGTCGGGCGGGTGGGGCCCGTCATGCATCCCAGGATTGGCAGGCGGGGCCCGCCACGTGTCCCGGGATTGGCAGGCGGGGCCCGCCACGTGTCCTGGGATTGGCAGGCGGGGCCCACCACGCGTCCAGAAAGGGCAGGCAGGGCCCGCCACACGCCCGGTGACTGTTAGGTGGGGCCCGCCAAACGTCCCAGGACGGGCGGTTGTGGCGCGCCAAGTGTCATGGGATGGGGAGGCGTGGCCCGCCACGTGTCCTGGAACATTTGAGATGGCCTTTGTCCAAAACGTAAGAGAAAAAAAAGAGGAAATTTTGGAAAATGGAGCGCTTATGTATTACCTTAGGTAGTTGTTAAAGGGAATGTAAGGTCGCCATTGAAAACTCAACGGATTAATCTAATTTACATTTATTTACAAGCAATATTGAATGGCCTGAGATAAAGGCAAGGCACGTATGCCAAGGGGGGGAGGCCGTGTACTGTCTGCAACACTCTTATCTTTCACAAAGTGGAAAAACTGGACGAAATCAACATCTACTGCAATGCTGGTTTCCAAATTGCATTTCCAAATAATACGAATTGCTCTATGCACTTTGGACTTATTTTACGAAGTGACACATATTTATTACGTCCCTCCAAACTATTATAATGCATTCACGTCTGACGTACTTTAGTCATGTCTTCAATCGATGACAGTGCTAAAGGGACGGCATGTGTGCTGTTCCGTGCGAATTGTATTTCCAAATAATGCGAATATTTCTAAGCACTTTGGATTTATTTTAACTAAATGATACATATTTACATGTCCCTTCCAAACTATAATGCATTCACGTCTGATGGGACATAAGTCATGTCTATTTTAATGAATGGATGACGTGCTAGAGGCACGGCTTGACGTCACTCGGGAAAGTGAAAACAAAAGAAGATCCTCCACCTCGGTATCAGTGTTGCCGAAGTGCGGAATTTTCGTCAGCTATCCAAGTTTGAATGCCGATGCGGATTCCACATCTGCATTTTCAGCAGCAATTTCTTCATGGCGCATTCATGTAAATTTATCATATACAAATTGCAATATTTTTTTACTTTTAAACAATTTCTCATTTAAATACAATATTATAAAAGATAAGACTCTTATCAGAATATGATGGTGATATGATTAATGTACATCAATCTGTTAATATATTATAAATTTTTTTCTTATATGATTTAATGAGTTATATACTGATACATAAATGCTGTTATGCTTATTACAAACTTATCTGTAAATATATCTGGGACAAATAAGATAGGAAAAAATAATACTTCTCATATGTATATATATATATATATATATATATATATATATATATATATATATACGTATATAGGTATATGTATATGTATGTATGCATATATAAACAGTGCATGTATATAAATATGTATAAGGGTATATATATGTATGAATGAAATATATGTGTATGTATATATAGTATACTATATATATATATATATATGTGTGTGTGTGTGTGTGTGTGTGTATGTATGTATACTGTGTATATATATATATATACATATATGTATATATATATGATATATATATATATGTATGTATATAGTATGTATAGTATATATGTATATATGTATATATATATATGTATTATATATATATATATATTATATATATATATATTATTAGTAATGTACCTTAAGTATAACGGAATTGATATAAATCGTTCAAATCCCTATGTGCGAAGTTCATGATCATCATATCCTACGAATAGGTGCAGTAAACAAGTGATCAATTACCTCCACAATCTCCTATGGCATACAGTTTTTATCGCTTGTAGGTAGTAGGCTAAACAAGTGCGATACTCAGTGTTCTCAACGAAGGACTTCCAATGCCAGAATTCTAGCTTTTAATTAATTTGCTTTGTACAAAGGTAATGTTCAGAGTTTCAAAAATATATCTTTGGAGTTCACGTTTCATAGACAATGAAACTTCTAATATTATATATACCTTCATCTCTGCGAAACTCGTAAAGATCAAGTGGCAACCATTTATGCGGACTAAGTATTCTATCTTTCCAGATCGCCAATCCATTATCATGCATATGAGTTCATTGTTTTATCCCGTTCGATACTTTATAGTGACCATATACAGCAGATGGCCTACAAATGAAGAAAACATGAGTGGCCGCAAATCGCGTGATTATATATCGAATTTTTTCCCCCCAGAAAACTGCTATTTTCCAAAGAAGAAACTAAAGTTGAAATTTGTGAAACTCAGGACGTCAATGAATTAGTGGATTCACATGATTACATATTAAAAGTCTTTTTTCCTGAAGATTACTCATCTTCAGACTAAGCTGATGATGGAAAAAAAACAGTGAAAATGAGCAAGACAATTGTGTTATATTATGTGACATGCATCCTCAAAATGTTAATAATGATGACGAGGAACAGTGCATGATCATATCGTCAGATAGCGATGAACACATCAATGCAGACAATAGTGTTATAATATATGACACACAGCCTCAAAATGTTAATAATGATGCCGAGGAACAGTGCATAATTATATGGTCAAATAGTGACGAACACATCGATTCAGATATTACACATATCAGTGACAGACTCGGATGAAACATTGTTCACAATAAGAAAATAATTTAGTTTATCGAGTAAGGTGAGAATTTCGTTTTCTTTGTTTTCGTATAGCAGGCCAAAAGTAAACAATCATCGCTTGAAAAACGTAACTAAGCGCTTGCGGAAACTTTATGCGGAAACAACGGCAACAGTGGTTCGTACCTCTTACTACTACGAGCTAGCTGGTGTTTCTTGCACAGGTTCCAACTAAGGCCTTTGCTACTGAATCATGCCTCCTTTTGTACTGGTTCTTGACAGAATCATTCTGTACTGCCAGGCATTCGCTTGCTATGTAGTTTATGGTCTCGTTTTTCATATTGCACTTCTTGCATATGGGTGAGATATTATTATTCTCTCAGGTAAATTTCAGTAGAGATTGCAGTAGACGGAGTGTTTACTTTTCCAATTACTCTTTTTAATTCTTCTAAGTTTCTTTATCAGGAATTTTTCTCTAAGATCTTACTAAATTAAAAAGGAATGAATTTGAAGAATGAGATCTGACAAAGGATGCACATCAAGTCATCTTCAGAGTGACTGTTGTTGCATTTGAGGTTAAGTCATTCTTCAAGTGGCAGAAGCTCTTTCTCCTCGAGCAATCTGTAACTGGTTTCTAAATGTGGAACAGATCAGGGAAATGGCAAATAATAAAGGAAGTAGCATTATAATCCTTCTAAACCTTACAGTTCCGATTATAGGTAGAGGAAGGTGGGCTGTAGGAGTATCAGTGAAGTAAGAGATACTGAGGTAAGAAAATTAAAAACTTCATTTTGAGTTAGAGAAAAACCATGGTTGTGGTGTAACCCATCCTCATAAAAAAAATAGCTCAAGTAGTACGAGGAGGAGCGTGCTAAACCTGGAAGTATAACAACTGCAATACTTCCAGTTATGTTTCTATCCAGTCGGAAAATAGGCTATTGCAATGGACCAGTTTGAAGCACTGAGTCATGATTAGCCATGTTGGGCCATCAGAGGCCTGTAGTAGGTTAACGTCCACCAAACTGGATGATCGAGATATCTTTACATAGTAGGTACTGAAATAGATAGGTAATTTTAAAGGTGGTTTGCAATTTCTAATATTTCACCTTCTGCAATGTCTGAAATATTAGTTAGGCATTTCTATTAAGTCGTGATGTAGTCTTTTTAGGTTGTTGGTAGATGGTTCCTTCATGAACATGAACAGACAGATGTTCTGACAAACAATTGAAAGTAAGGCCTTCTTAATTGTAAGGAACGCAGCCTTCATGAGGTCATACATATTTGTATATAACCCTATTTTAATTTATCTTCAGTAGGATAAGGATTGTTGTCTTGATTAGGTCTATCATTCTTTTACATATAGTTTTCATGACTTTTAGGTCTATCATTTTTTATATGAGTTTTAGGTCTATCATTCTTTTTATAATAGTTTTTATGACTTTTTTGTCAGCCTTATATTAAAAAATCAAGTACTTCCAGCAGAAAAATTAAATGCAATTTTTCTTCTACTGAGTGTCATGGCTATAGACGTCGCCTCATCACCACCTCTCGATCTCCATCTGTGGTGATCATTTTAGTCTCGTAAATGCGTGGAGGCCGAAAACGAACAGTGGGAAATTAGCATCTTCCTATTCACACAGTGACACTGTGGAGGTATTTTGTGGGGCGCTCATTGTTGTGGTGGAGGCATTTCCTGTGGATTGGATAGAAAGTGTCATTTTCAGGGCATCAAGGTATACTGGAAGCCAGGGGCAGTCACAAAAATATCATCTGTACTATATAAACTCTATAGTAATGGCTCTTGTATGGATGCAAAGACATGCTCTTCCACGACATCCATTTAGAAGGGAGAAAGCCTCAGTCACCCCAGGCTGATTAGAAAGGTGACTTTTGTAAGTGCAAAAAAAAAAAAAAAAAAAAAAAAGCCGTTCTCCTGGGCGAAGGTGTGAGCGATTTTGCCTTTATATGCTTTACTAGTATAATCATGGCATCATCGACAGGAACAAATGTAAAAACAAGGTCCAAATACTTCCGTTGTTAGGACATCAGACCAAACTTTCATAAATCAAATCAACAAGGTCTAGAGAATACAAGGTCAACTCAAGGGTGGCCCAGAATTTGTCACATTCTGTGCATCCCAGATTATGATGTCAAAGGCACACATCAATGCCTCGGGCTACAGACTTCTCACTTGTTTGCAAACTAGGCTGGTGATTAGTGGGAAATTATACCCTTTGTGCTACTATAGCACAATATCTAATGTTACAAAATGCCATAATATTGTGTTTGTATATTGGTGCTCAACGAATAAAATAAAGCAATACAATAAAACAAAAACTAACACACCGATGGCATTTGACAGGGATTTGAAATAAGAGTTGTTCCAACTGAAGCCGAGAAATCAAAGAAGAATTCAAGACGGATCAGTTCCAACAATGTTTTTACCCTCATGACTAAGTAAGACATTAATAAGAACTTGCATAAGGTCCACAATACTATCTCAATGGTAGAATGTGAGAACTTTATAAAAGTGTATAAAGTCTCACATTCTACCACTGAGATATAATTGTGGACTTATACGAAGTTACTCCTGTTTTCGGCATGGAGAGTTCTACACATTAATAAGAAAGTTAAACTGACTCAGTAGTAATACATATATGATTCTTCTCATCATAGCAGGCAGACATTATAAATTCTTTTAGTAACCGAAAGGATAAGAAATGCTATGAGTTTTACAGTTCTATGAAATTAGACAAACGAATGGATGGCGAAGTAGCATTGTTGCTGAAATATTCAGTTTATAAACTTTCATCTTAAAGAAGTTCCAAAGCAAGAGATTTTATAACTTTTTATCCTCACTCGAATAATAAAGTAGAAAAGCCATTTATGTTTATTTCTTTCATAAAGTATCTGCTCAAGAAAGGAAGTTAGAAGTGGCAGATAATTAGTTCTAGTCGTTGGGATTCTCCTGTTGTTTTGATCGAAATCGGTATAGGCTCTGTATTGATTATTATGGAAAGGTCAATCCAGGTACCATGTCAGATAATTTGCCTTGACCCAGAGTGATTGACTGTTTAGACAGAGTAGATACAGCTAAATACACAAGGAAAATAGATTGTATCAAAGGTTGCTGATGAGTCTCCCTAACTCAACGAGCGAGAAAAATTTGTTTTCGTAACTCCACATGAATCTTTCGAATCCCTTGTGATGTCATCCTGTACGGGGAAAGGCATCTGTGTATTTTGTTAACAATGCAGAAATGTATAAATGTGGAATTTTATCTTTGTCACAGAAAGTGATATACAATTGATAATCCGATATTAATTGTTGTTTTTATCCATAATTTTCCAGTAGCATTCAATCTTAGAGTAAATGCATGCTAGTGGAATGTTAAGAATAAAAACATCTGCCCGTTACTGTTTACCATCACATATAGCCCGTGTAGGTTGGCTGTCATTCCTAATTATCAGGGATCTAGTTCTTCCTTCAGCCGACGTTTTCAGTAAGATATTTTGAATCTGTTTTTATAGTATCTGGTACATTGTAAAATGCAGTAATTCATGCGATATTCAAAATACTAGCATTGCTAAATGGGTAAACATGCAGTATGGTTTTCGATGTGATCTGTGCACATTCTGCAAATCTAGCAAACTCAAAACTCTCTTGCACTTTTGTGTGAACTGTTCTATGACTGGTAGGAAATCTGAGTTCAGGTGTTCTGCTGTTGACCAGAACAAACTGCAACCATATTTTCCAAGTGATTGTCACCTTGTGAGAGTTGAGGGATGTGCACTAAAGTATCCTATGCAGTCCACTCGATGATTAAGTGAAACATGCTCTCTTCTGCTCCACCCAGTGGTAACTGATATTGCCTCTTGCAAATGACTACCTTGGAGAGTCATATGTTTGCCAAACTACCAGATATTTCCTGTTTTTACTGCTGGAGCAACCAGTGCTTTACAACTAGTGTTCAAGACTATATTAAATCCTCTGTTATTTACAGGGATTCGAGAAGTGTCTTGGAATCACTGAAAAAGTTTAACTTTTCTCACCCATCAATCTAAAAGGCTCTGGAGTGGCTCTTTAACCACTCTAATAAGAATAAATTTTTAATTTTGTTGGATTCCTACTCATACAGAAATACAAGGCTATGAATGAGGAGACAGGGAGGCTAACGATGCTACGGGATGCAAATATACATGATGAAAAATGTTCCACATTTGATATGCGAAGAGTCATTAGGATTTGTATAAAACTTATTCTCAAGTGGGAGCAGAGATGATCATCATCCGTCTTATCCACTAATAAGATATAATGTCGAAAAGTTGAGGAGAGACTGGCTTCTGGAAAAATGGTTCTAACATAACAGAAGGTTTGAGGTTAATCTAAACCACCTTAGTATTATGAATACTTTACTGACCGATAATGTTATGTTGGTAGGTGCCAGTGCCCTAGTGTGCTAATTGTAATAGTCCTACTATGTCAGTTGGGCACTTTTCTTGTTCACTGCTCCAGATGTGACCATCTAATGTGGAACACCATTTAGATAGTAAGGATATTTCAGAAATTTTATATGACAACGAAGAATTAGATAAACTTGTGGGCTACAAGAGAGGCCAAGATTTTTAAAGACATACTTTAATATATGTATTTATTCTATATATTTTATCACGGGGAAAACTTGGAATCTCTAGTTGTTTAAGGAAAATTGAAAATTAAAAAGTGCTGAATATCCCTGACAGAGTCCAGTGCTTGGCCTTAAGGATTGAATCTCATAATTAATCAGTCAGTTTTCTGCATTATATATATTCAACCCCTTTAAAATTTCATTAGCTTTTTCAAGCCTTGCTGTCCAGTCTAACTTTCTCTTCTCTGTCTTGATTATCAGGAGCAGACACTATGGAAACGAGTTCACGTTGAAAGCCAATAATAAGAGCTGTGGTGGTCATGTGAACTACCCAATTACGATGAGACCTGAGGGGTATCAGAATGCTAGTCATAGTGATTTTTCAGTAGTGGGTTGGTTTTTGGGGATAGGACTCTTGGCATTCAGTCTGGTTTGCCCACCAAGATGATGATAGTGAGGATGATTGCATTCATGTAGTGATGCTGTCAGTTACATCAAGGAGGTTTTACCGACACTTGTGCCACCCTAATCATGTTGGTGCCACCCCCTCGGGGTAGGGCAGGGAGTGGATATTTGGGAGCTCTAAGAAAGGTATGTGGTGTCTTTTCAAGGTTTTCAAACTGCCCTATTTTCCCCCCTCATATATGGAAAGTACCCAAATATCCTCCTCTACTCGTGGACCCATTGACGACTTCCGTCAGTGATGTGACCATGGAAACTGGGATACCAGGGTGAAATTAAAACTGGTGAAGGCCAAACAGGCCAAGATCAAATATCTGCCACTGGGATTTGAAATTGCTTAGGTGGAAGTTGTTACAGAAAAACTAACTAATTACATGTCTTTGCACTCTGGAAAATTCAGAATGCTAGTGGATTATTCAGGAAGAATTTCCAAGATTGTAATAAGTGGAGTGCACTGATATCCGTCAACAACAACAACCATCAAGACGCATTTGAGACATACAGATAGATAATATAGAAATAGCTTTTTCTGAAATTCCATGTGCTCTCCTTGACAGGACTCCTCAAGGGCTTGATGTTTAGAAACCAGTTGACTGGTGTACAAAGAATAATGAAAACAGAAACCTCCCCTTCCAGATATCCCCAATACTGCTCATGTGGATGGCAGCAAGTTTTAGGGTTTTGCAAATACCTGCAAATGAAGGCAGGGAATATCTAATATAGAGACATCACATGATCTGAAAAAAAGAACTGTCCTTATTCATACTAAATTTAAAGCTGTCATAAAGCTGTCATGCCCAGTAACTGGAATTCTAGTTATGGTAGAAGAGTCATACTTAATAGAGACCGTTATGATTTCAGTGAAGAAGAAATTCTCGATACGTGTCTGGAAAAAGTATGGAAAGTAAATGAAGTTCGAAGTACAATGATGATCATTCCTAGTACTGAAGAAGCAGATGTGCCTTCGAAGATAAACACTGAAAAGATTTTCCCTCCAGCAGTTCAAGACTAAACCTATACGTACTATGTAATAAATGCTTTAAATTTGGCCATCCACCAAGTATACGTAAAAATGCAAAACTGTGTGACAATTGTTCATCTTTAGAACATGTTCTGTACACTGTAATCATTAGTATAGTATAGGTTTCAATAAAAAATAACACATCTAGTGATAAGAACTGCCATGAATACAAAAATGAAGACACTTTAGTGTGCAAATCAAACACAGAACATGTCAACGTTGGATGCACAGGAAAACCTATAAGCATGGTAAAACTTTAAGGCAGTAAAATCCAATTATATAATAATTAAACAAAATAGTAAACCTGATCCACTAAGCTCCCTAACTGGAACCATCAACAAAAACATTAAAACAAATCGGGGAATCACCTAATACTGACACCGGGGAACTAGCTCTTACAACTAAATCTCTCTCAAAGACAAGTACTTGTCTTTACTCTCCAAACCATCTAACACTGTTTTCAGCAGCTCTCCTCTAAGACATGCAACCTCTTTTGTGATCCAAGAGAGGGAACATCTGAAAAGAAATTGATGGACTGACACCCCACCAACATGCTCCTGCAACCAGCAGTCCCATATCTAATAGAAAAAATGACAGGAATCACTCTCTCCACCATCAAGAAATATTAAAGCATATGAGGTATCATGCTCTGAACCGTTAATTTTGGAGTATAAATTGAATAACTCAATTCAATATGTAATCCATCCCTGAAGAGCGGAGGATATGTTGCTGGTTGTACACTCCATAAACAAATAGAACCTAAAACAAACCCGAGTAAACTGGGTGAATGAAGACCACCTGTGACAAATCCGTCTTCAAATAGCTGAGACAAATCGAAAAACTCAAATGAGAAGGCATCATTCAACTGTCTTCCAAAAGGGAATAATGTTTAATTATGTACTTCATAGGAACTGTAGTGGTCTGAGAGCTAGAAGTGAGCAATGGAAAGTCTAAATTAATGGCCAAAACCAAGGTGTTATGTGCTTTCGAGATACAATACTGTGTAATACACAATATAACCTTGAATTTAATAATAATAAATACAATTCTCCAGTGTCAACTAGATCATGGAAATGGAGGAGTGGTATACATTGGTCATAGGTCATTACAGTACTCTTTACGGTACTCTTAATGCTAATCTTCAAGCTGTTGCAGTAACCTGCATTTTGGACAAACAAATAATAATATGCTCCGTTTACCTTCCTCCTAATTTGGACTTCACTTACCTTGTCATTCAAAAGTTAATTAGCCAATTTTTAACCCGCAATCTTAGTCCTTGGGGATTTTCATGCTCATAATCCCTCACGCGGTGGGTAAGCAGTAGATGCCAAATGTTGGCTATTAGAGGATTTCATGGATAATCGTAATTTCATGTGGTCAATAACAGAGCAATGATCTTTCGTAATATATATACAAACACTTATTCAGCCATCAACTGAAGTATTTACTCATCAATCATTTATATTGATTATGACTGGTCAGTCAATAGATATCTTAATGGGAGTGACCATTTCCAAATCTACAGACTGTAGATCCGTGGAAGATGCTCCTGTAGGACTCCATCTAGGTTAGGATCCTACAGGAGCATTTTTTTTTTTTTTTAAAGAATGCTTCTATTTGGAGAACTATACTCTTTAAGCGCACACACATGGGCGTATCTATTTTTCACAGAAACCATTTAGATATGCAATTTTTTTTCTATTCCAAGAAGGTAAGCTAAAGATTTAAAAGGCGCCTCAGTGGCGTGGTTGGTATGGTGGTCGTGAGTTCGATTCTCGGCCATTCCATTGAGGAGTGAGAGATGTGTATTTCTGGTGATAGAAGTTCACTCTCGACGTGGTTCGGAAGTCACGTAAAGCCGTTGGTCCCGTTGCTGAATAACCACTGGTTCCATGCAATGTAAAAACACCATACAAACAATAAAGATTTAAAAGGAAATAGTGGTTCTGCATAATCAGGATTTGCATACAAACTTGATAAGGCCAAACCAAACTGATATGTCAAAAACCTAAATGAAAATCATTGGCCTAAGATAAAAACACCATCCAAAAGAGTTTGGAAGTAAACAAAAAAATTTTGCGGTAAATTCATTCGTGAAACATAGCCTACTCTGACAATAACAGGAAGTTTTATTACTCAACCTAAATAAGTTACAGAAAAAAGAAGTGAACATTGCTAAGAAATATCAAGTAGAAAATGTATTTTCCCCACTATTGAGACACTTGTGATGCTCGGATTTCACGTGTCTGACCATGAATAATAGAGACCTACATGATGTCAAATTTGTGTTATGAGGACTGAAAGACGCCATACAGAAAACTGAAGCATCTGCCCCTGGTGAAAAGATATGATCATTTACGAAATGTTAAAGCATCTCTGAGAACAATTCATGCAATTTCGTTCAGATATATTATCTATAATATCCGGGAAATGAGGATTCTACCAAAAGAACTGAAAATTTGCTCTGATTATTCTAATAAAAATGCCAGATGAGAATGCCTCTTTACCTAGTAACGACAGACCAAAAACCATCACCATTTGTATGCAACATATTGGGTGAAATAATTTACTGATAGGAAAAATGATTAGCATCAGCCTTGTATGTCCCTTGAAACCAAAATTCTCTTTACTTTATCAGTTGACTCAACATCTCTGGTCAAGTTATAAAACCAAATTAAACAATGGTTGACTGCAACGTCAAGCTATTTGTTTTTCATATCTAAAATAGTATCTGGTACCATGTTACATTTTTTAATTATAAAGGGATTAACATTGGTATAAAAAAAACCTGATAAGAATGGATTCCTGTAGGTTAGAGTTCACAATCCTACTTGCTTGGCTGCTGTTATTATTGATAATATTCTGGAGAAAGCCCCCCTACCATAAAGAGGCTTTTTATTAATAGATTAACTTGCATGATATTGTATTGGATATGATGCAGTTTCTAATTGCCGATACATAAACTACAAAGGTTTGTTGATGTAATGGGCTGATGAATATGGGTTTAGGTTTTCCTTATTGCAAATGGTTGCCATTCAGTTTCCTAAATCCCAAATCTCTCTCTAAATGGAAATATTTTACCCTATGAGAAAGAAATCCAAATTTCAGCTTTGATTTTTTATGAAAATCTCACATGGTCAGACCACATAGGCAAGCTGAAAAAGGGTCAGAAATCACAAAAGAATTAAGTTACATCGAGTTTTATTTGATGTACTGACAAAATATCTCTACTAGAACTCTACGGTGCAATATGTAGATCCAATGGTTGCCAAGTGCAGTCTTCAGTTTCAAAATCAAAACTAAAGGCACTGGATGCTGTTCACAATATGGGGCTGCGAGCCTGCACCGGAGACTCCAGGGTTTCACCTGTTGAGAGACTTTACGTAGATTCAAGGGAGTTACCATTAGATTCAAGAAGGCAGCAACGACCTGGGGCTGTGATACATAGTGCGGTTGAAAAGCTCATAAGATAATCTTAACCTTTACGATCTTGACAGAATAGGATTCAAGAAGGTTTAGAGCAAGATCCCCTGGCTTTTCCAAATCAGACAGCTTGCAGATGATGATAACAGAAAAACTCAGAAAATCATTGGTGTCGATCTTCCAATTCCTCCTTGGTTATTTCCAGAACTAAGCAGATGGAGGGAAAGTTTACAGGAAAACAATCAGCCACTTGAAGAATTAGACCATGATAACGATAACAATGGAAATGAAAAGAAAATTTACACTGGTGGATCAAAATCACAAGGAGAGTAGGATTGTACAGTAGTATTTGACTGCCAGTCATATGTTGCTAAACTACCAGAATCCTCTACCATTTTTTTAAAATTATGGACAGGGAAATATAATTCTGTTGTTATTTATGGTGAATCAGGAAATGTCCTAGAAGCAATGGAAAAATTCAGCTATTCCAGCTAATTCAAAAAGCTTAAGAGTAGCTCTTTCATCTCTCCAGCTGTCAAATATTGGTTCACTTTTCTTGGGTCCCTGCTCATACAGGATTAGAAGGAAATAAACTAGCAGGAAGGGAGGATGAAGGTGTCATAAGATGAAACATTTTCTTTAAAAAAAGAAAAACCTTGAGGAATATCATATTAAAAGTGAAGTCCACTTCCTGGCCTCATGTCCTAACCTCGTAATCACATAAAAAGAACTTTCTGAGGTTTTGGACAAATCCCTATAGACATTTCCCTTGAAAGCCACATTTCACAATCAGGACAGGTTAAGGAAAGTGATATTGAAGCATGTCGTTCTATTGTAATTCCAAACACATTACCTGTTGATAGTTAAACAAGTCATTAATGTTTTATTTAAAAATTTAAACATATTTTATTTCAAAAATTGATCTTTTGACAAAGCTATAAGCACTTCAGATAATTAGGTTTTCGAGATTAAAAGGAATTGGTATCAAGTGAAATAAAATAGGTTTGTCTTTCGGGCAAATGAGGTGTAACTTTATGATCAATGGGGTAACATCTTTTTTTACTTCATATTTCCATATGTTATCTACTTAAGTTAGTTTAATGAGGAGCAAGGATAAAATATTTTTCACCTTTTTATGTCAGAAAAAAAATGCCTTTACCAAATGCATTACCATTTATTGGACAACTCAATATGTCAGTAATATTGCCTACCCTTTGTTTCAGTGTAATAACAATAACCTAACTGGGAATCATCTTTTGTGAAACAAATTTCCAGAATTCACTTTTGAATGCAGCGGGATCAAATCATGCGTTAGGTGAGAGAGAGTGAGAGAGAGAATCCTTAAAGATACTTCAGTATCTTCGATTTTAATAATAATCATTCGCATCTGTTTGCTTTCGATCAAAGTTCATATTTTGTATTTTTTTTTTATCTGAGAACTACACTGAAATGTACTTATTACTGCAAGTTGATGTGGGAGAAGGTTAAATGAAATAACACCCACTTTATGCCTGTGGGTTCTGACTGTTTGAATGGGACCCGAGGATAATCGCGAGTTGCTGGGATTATCGGTGTATCTTGATCTGAGCAAAACAATTTCACTGCCGATCCACTTGCTATAATATTAATTATCCATTCTAAATGCCTTTTGGTGTTTCTGGCCTCGCTTACAAGGGATCAAAATAGCTTTACTACATTTCACAGTAATTCTGAGAAAATTGTTTAAAGATCATGTTTCCAATTGATTCAACAGTACTGATATTTCACCTGCATACTCTCAGGGAGTAGTGAGAGGCAATCCTCGCGATTTTGAGGATTGCCCTCACCATCTGAACAGACTGAAAAGATTAAAAAGAATGTATGTCATCATAGCAAGGTGTTTAAAGATGAACATTTTTTTTGTGCGTCAATAAAACTTTGTTATGTGATGACAGCTAAGGTCAGAAAGTGAGAGAGGAAATCCTTTTTCTTGTTTATTACAGAATGCTCAGCCCATACGTTATATTCCATAAATTACTCTGCGCATCAACGCATGCTCATGTCAGTTCAATCTTTTATGAAATTTGTTAAAAGTCTGGTGGCAGGAAACGCTGCGAGACAAAAGTTGAGCGAAAACGTCCTCTGAAGCAAAAGCTTGAAATCCATGGACTAAATACAGAAGACATTACAGGAGATGCGAGATGAAGGATTAGCCTCTCCTTTGTGCAATTCCGTCTTGAATGAAGACAACAGACTTGAGAAACGAGGCCTCTCAGGGTGACCAAAGGAACTCAGACTTAGAAGTACTGTGCTAAGGGAGTGGCGGTGAAGGTTGGGTAGATCTAAACGGCGTCCTCTTGAATGCCATCGAAAAGAAGGAACGTGTTTCCTGCTGGGAGAAATGGAGAGGCAAATATGAGTATTCACGAAAATATAATTAAATGGCAAATTTCTGACTTACTGAGAAACTAACACAATTTTTCAGTATGTTCTATTTCAGGAAAGGTTATTTAGGACATTCATCCTTAACCCTAACAGTTCCGGCTAATATATGCTCATGCATACACCCGTGACGGAGCTAAATTCAAGGATGGCCAGTTTAAAAAATGCAAAGAGGGAGATATGTATATGGTCATGGTATAAGAAAACAATGTCTAAAAACATTTCTGTACCTCCCACGGGAAGTTGAAAGTGAATATTTCCCACGCCTTGCCGGCCTCTTTACCCTAAGACAGTCGTAAAAATGCTAATTTTATGAAGTTATGTGTTCTTTCTAATATTTTTTAAATTTTATTTTGTAAAATTAAATTACAGCTCAGACAATATCATAACAGGTAAAAACTAAAACCAGCAACTAATTCTGAGTATATTTATAGTTAAATATTTACGACGCATCCTTGGATGGGAACTTTAGACAACATTCTCTTTTACCACCTCACATAACACTGAAGTCTCTCAGCTCACTCCGACTCTCATACGGTGATCTGAAGAATTGCTAATAGTGATAAATGGAACTAGGAACATTTTTCCCGCAAAATATGTTTAAACTGTATGGCCCCAAATCTTGAACATATATGTATGCTACCCGGACTTTACACTAAAGCTATATGTAAACATACGCGTATGTTACTCATCCACAAGGGGTTAAACCTACACTATCATAAAAACTCAGTTTTTGAAATAATACTTTTTTTAACTTGCATCTATTCCAGTGTGAATGCCTACTTTGTATAAACTAGATTTACATGTTGTTTTACTCTTTTGTCTAAAGATTATTTTTTGTTACTTAAAAAATGCATTATTGTTTTCCGAATATGTAGCAGTAAGACGACCTTTCCCACTGTGGTACCATCGTTCCATGAAGTGAAAATCATTATGACAATTTTGTATTCTTGAACTGGCAGTTAGAGGGAAATTATGTACACCAGGTTTCAAGGTATTTCATAGGGAATTGCTTCAATCAGGAGGATTAAAGAGTATCTAGAATACACAAAATGGGAGGGAAAAATGAATGACGCCATACATGATTTATTTCTCTGACATGGAAACATTTCAATTTTAAACTGAAACTACCTTTGGAAATACTGCTGTAAAGCAATTAATCTCTGTACGGTTCTGATTGAAATTGGAATTTGTGAGCTAGAATCCAGGATTCTTCATAATAAATTATCAACTTTTTCATGTTACAGTATTGAGATATAATAATTATTGTGTACGCCAACAACGATAAGAATAAATGCAAGAATTGCAAAAATAAGTAAAAGGCTCAGGAATATATCAAAGTTAAGTATATCTTTGTTTAACCAGACCACTGAGCTGATTAACAGCTCTCCTAGGGCTGGCCCGAAGGCTTAGATACTTTTACGTGGTTAGGAACAAATTGGTAACCTAGCAACGGGACCCACAGCTTATTGTGGGATCTGAACAACATTATATATATATATATATATATATATATATATATATATATATATATATATAGATATATATATATATATATATATATATATATATATATATATATCGAGAAATTAATTTGTAATCACCAGAATCCAATTCCTCTGATTCCACGTTGGCAGAGCGGGGAATCGAACTCGAGACTACCGAATCGGTAGGCGAGCACGTTAACCACTTGTCCAACGAGGAACTATATTAAAAAGACTACAGATTTTGTTTTAGAGTAACACTTCATACAACTTTGCAGCTTTACTCAAAACTAAGCGGAGAAAGAGGAGGTTGAGAATAGTGACAACGCGTAAACCAAAGTGTTGTCTTTTCTTACTCTTTTCGAAGTCAGCAATATATATTTTAGGGCTTTCTCAATTAGCGAAGATATCCCTTTAGTAGTCCTCCATATAGTGCGGCATGATGTTAGTGATCATTCAAATCTGTCAGCTTTCAGTTTTTAAGAACTTAATGAAATGGAGCAAGAGTACTACTGAGGGATTCCACATCTAGTAAGTAGAGGTTTTTGTATGAGAAAGGCATGAATCTCACTTTATGAGACTCATTCTGCCACACACTAGCCACCTTGTAACTGAAGTGGAATGATGCAATCAGCAAATGTACAATGTGAATCTAGAAATCTCCATTTGCATCTCAGTAACATTGAGTCTCTTTCTTATTGCACCTCTGATGTGCCTCGCTGGGGATTGGACTCTGTAAAGCCAATTCAGTTGGACCAAATTGTGTTCACAAACATTACAAGAATGTCCATAAACCAGGAAATTTAGGCCACTGGCAGTGATTTTCCTTCTATGAATCAGCCTAGGGGGATTCATGCCATTTTCTTTTATTTCAAATCCTACAGTTATCACTAAATACACTAGATAGCCTTCATTATAATTTTCTATTACACATGAAACTATTTCAATGGATCTATGTTTGGCTTTTACTTCGTCCCACACAGGTGTTGTTGTCACTTGACTTTTGAGATCACAGATGTTCAGGTTGTCCAAACTTTTCTCTTGAAATCATATGGATCTATCTTAGGCGTCAGGGTATGGATGGGCTGTTGCAAATCAAAACAGAAGGCCTAGGTGCTCTTTAGATCAGGTTATGTGTTAACAGACAGAATTGTCTCCTGCCTTTCTTTACAGGGCTCTTGTCTCCCCCAGATTTGCCTTTCTCTTTCCCATGAACATCAATCTGTCTGAAAAAGACAACAATATTTCTAAATTCCCATCAAGAATCTTGCAAAAAATGTAATGCATCCATCCTAGTTGATGCAGATACTTTCAGTAATCAATCTCCCTATCTTTTGCAACAGGAGGGTCAATTTACTTTAACATGACATACATATGGGTCACAATACCTTCAGCCCTTTAGGAAAGGGGTTAGGTGTGTGAGGATCAGAGCCTTGCTCCATGTGTAATATGATGCAATGACCAAGAAGCTCCTTTTTTAGTCCATCACAGGTTGAGCTTGTTCCCCTTGACCTACATTGCAGGCTCCTTTGTACCTCTAGGCAATAAAGTATGTGACCGTCTGCAATACATTCTTCACCCTCTACTCCTACATTGAAGAAGTATTCAAGAAAGTAGTCCTACAACAACCTATGTTTGCCTTATATACTATATTATTGGTTAATGTACGTATGTCTTTGGAAGTTCTTATTTGTCTGATCCTTTCATTATCAATGACCCATGGCACCTGACTTTAGCAAGTTTGTCAGATAAGCACCCACTTTTCTTGAGTGTACCCAGAACTCAAAATATTTGTGAAAATTGTCAGTGCAATAAGCTTTAAAAGCAAAATCACCTTTTCATGCAAGCTGGACCCAGTTTCTTGTATCTCCACTATTTTCCAATATATTCATCAGTAATCTAATTTTGCTGACTTCATTTAGATAGTGAAACAATTTCTTCATCCATTTGGAAACTCATATTGCAAGAATGTATCAAAAAGCACTAGAGTCTGACACGGATTATACTTTTCCTACAGACTCAGCTAATACAAAAAGCTGAACTAAGACTGGGTATGTAAACATGTGCATGCATAGATAGTGTAACCACATACTGATTAGATCCATGAGTATTGCAAAGCTCTGACTGGCTACACCCTTAACTCAGTGGCTCAGCACCGTTTCTCTTTCAAAGCTGCCACTTGGTGACAATCCCTGGAGGATTTATAATTTCGAGCGTGCACATAACCCCTATCATGGGTTGAATTGTACCTTCATAAAAAGTTTCAGTCTTTAACCTAAAACAACACGAATTTAAAGCCTTTGCAGACGTAATGCTTTAACATCTCTGCAGTGGTTGATGACCTGGATGATATATCAAAATATCAAAGGAGATACATCAACCACTGGTTTGATGATAGGATGGACCAAACTGTACTTAAACAATCAGAATTTCTTGCCTTTCAATTATTACAAAACTAGCATAATAGATTTTAGAAGGAATACGCGGGTGTAAAACATCAAAGAAGCAACACAATCAGTCTCCCAAAAGTGAGGTTAAACTATGGACATGCCTACGGCTGTGGGCAGTACAGCCAGCCCATTATTTCTCTGGACTACTCACCCACCAAGATAATAGCCAAGGTATTAAATAGTTCTTGGTTCCATGCTTCCAAGAGCTTTCCAGAAAAAACCCAACCAGATTTAGTGATCTACTTTCGACAAAAGTGCCTCAAGGGAGACATTCCTTCAATGAGTCTTGAAAATCTGCATCATATTGATGTGATGGTTGAGATCTTTGGCATGCTTTGTGACAAGGACTCTACTACTTTAATACTAAACTTTGGATTTCTTTCTCAGTTCGCAGTTTATGAACTTTTGGTTGCTGTTACTAATAGCTCATCCATTTGTTCCCAGAGAAGGGATGGCATACCTGTTGGTTCTTGAGGGGGGGTTGTGGGTTATTTTTATAACACCAAGTATTTTATAAATAAAGGCTATAGTTATCTTTATTCCAAAAAACTTGGGAGTTGAAAGGATCTTACCTTACTTATGCATTAAATTTAAGGAGGACAATGCCCAGTTCTGAAATTCTTTTGATACTGTGCTTCCAAAAATGGAAAATATTTTAGTGTCAAAGCCAAAAGCACGAGTCCTAAAAGTATTCAGAATTAGCCATATATATCTACACCTTAACAATAACTTGTTAAAACTGTACGATAGAGGGTCATGTAAAGAGGAATGAAGTTACATCCCTGCAAAATGGTAACCCCAAAATTAATTATAAACCAAACCTGACGGTACTTTTGGTTATAAGCACAGTACGGTGTCACAAGGGATGAGAGACAATGAACTAATGTTGCATATAAATTCACCTGTTTGGTAGGGAATTGAAAGATTCTTAGTACATACGCAATGGTAAATAATGCAGTCATCCTCGAGCCATCATAAAAAAAAAAGCTTCATTTGGACATTACCCCGATTTATATGGAAATAAGTCAGTGGTCGACATGTTTTCCTAAGGCACTGAGTGAGGAATCCCTTTCAAAGCCTTAAGGACATCCAAAGCCCTGTAAACTGCAATACAAAATTAAAACTTCTCTAGCAACCTCCATACAACTTGCATGGTATCGGAATTGATGGCTGAGTGATCAATATGGCGAAAAGAGAGAGTTCAAGTGATTGCAGAGCAAGACAAATTACTCTGAAAATACAGGAAATGAAATAAAGGCATTAAAGATGGACCTGGGAGAAAACCCCAAAGTTGCTCTAAAAAGTACCTGAGGAGTTCAAAAGGAAGCCTGACTAAAGGAAGCAGCAATGGAGGTAAAGTAAAAGGCTAAAAAGTGGGAGGTATAGTAGATTCACATCAACCGTGCATTTGATGTCTAGGCCAGTCCCTTACGACGCTCCTGATTGGCTGTTGATAAACCACTCACAAGGCTGGAAACTCTCAGTCTCTCTCGAGAGTTCACATGGGTAGGCTCTATGTTCCACCTCTCCTGGGGTATACGTCTTTCAGGAGAGGTAGAACATAGATCCTACCTATGTGAACTCTCGAGAGAGACTGAGAGTTTCCAGCCGTGTGACTGGCTTATCAACAGCCAATCAGGAGCGTCGTAAGGGACTGGCCTAGACATCAAATGCACGGTTGATGTGAATCTACTATAGTGCTGAACAGATGCTGCAAACACCCTTTAGTAATTATGCGTACAGTGCACCAACTGAGTTACACTGATGGCACTACCCGCTTGCGGTGATCAAGGATGCTCATTTAATTGTCGTCTGTAATGGTGAAACGAGACGGGAATAATTTTTACTGCTATATATATACACACACACACACACACACACACACACACACACATATATATATATATATATATATATCTATATATATAGATATATATATATATATTTATATTTATATATACGATACTGAGCTTTCCCTTTTCTGGAGGCTAATATATGCAAGCTGCTGATAGAATGCATCCGCTTCATTGTGATATTTCTATTACCATTGTTTGTTATAACTTAGAAACACAGGAACAATTATTCCTTTCACTTTTTTAGAACCATCCATCATCGAGACAAACTGCAGTCAGCCACTGAATCACACAACCACCTCCATACCACAGCATTTCACTTGTGATTCCACAGCTCCTGCTGTTTTTCCGTTTTTCGTCCTCTAAATATTGCTCTCCTTTCATCTTCAGCAATCACCTCCATATACACCATCAGTATCTCTCCAATTGATCTTTTATTGGTATTCTTTTGTTCATAAAACTTTCACTGTCCTTGAAGTTCTTTTTCAACTTCTCTCTGTTTCAATTACTTGGTTTCCTTCTTTCACACTTTCCCCTTAACTTCCCTGAATGGCTTCATATATACCTTCAGTTGAAATTCTCCGACATAATGCAAATGCACTTCAAATAATCTCATTTTTTTCCTTGTCCACACTCAAATGAGTTACATAATATTAAGCTCTTACCTCACAGTGGCAGTTCACACATAAGAGTCGGCATTATATCCAAATCAGAGAGTTGTGTTATGGCAACAGTGATCGAGTTGTCAGTTAGGCCAGAAGAGACCATGCGCACTGTCGTCATTCCACAGAAGATATGAGAGGTTGGAATACCTGTAAAAGGAAGGACATAATGAGTAAAATAACATAAAATAAAAGGATAAGAAAATGCAACACTGAAAACTGAACAATAACATTGTTATCATTTGAATCAGAAGTACAATACTTAAAAACATAGATTGTACACACACACACACACACACACACATATATATATATATATATATATATATATATATATATATAGATATATATATATATATATATATATATAATTGCCACAGTGCCCTCCTAACCTCTCGAATTCTTCGCACTTTTTTGGATAAGCTTGTCACTACAAAGCCTTAGATTCAAGTGTGAGAAATATGAAGAAATTATGATGTCTGGTAGCAGGAAACGAACCCGGGTTACCATAATCAAGAAGAGGTTACGTTGCCGACCTGACCACGAGAAGGATAAAAGTCTATTGCCTCTCATACATAAATATACCTGTTGTTTTCAGATATATTTATTAGAGCTGGAATAGAGCCCATCCTCACCATCGTACCCAATGGGCAATCGTTTTTATCGCTTTTTAGGCTGAAATATATATGTACAATCTACTGGATACAGATGAAGACTTGGGGAAAAATTTCTGGCATTTGTTTTATCGCAGACATTTGCATATAAAGAGGAATTCAGATGTATTTACAATTTCAATAAATAAAACATATGATTGTTTAATATTTTTTAACACTGCAGTTAACTTCACGGAAGATAATTAAACCAAACAAAATATCAGAATCTAAATAACTAAACTTATCTGGCAAATACGTTGATACCTAAAATTCTGTGGTGTTATTCAGGTTTAGGGCCGATAAGATCGGTCCCAAAAATAAGGCAGTATCACTTCCAGCAAATGCATTATAAATGAGTTGTGTGTAAATTAACTTTTTAATACAAGGGTTAGCCCATATAGATAGTCCGCATGAACTGATGTGCCTTATATGTTGGTATCACTCATAGGCTACACAAATAAGCATGTGTGACGTAGCAGAAATATCAGACCAAACCACTTCCTTACAATATCATGCTCTGAAAGGTTTTGTGATTTTATTCTTTATTTTTACTTAAACATTAAAAGGCTTTATTTGTTGCTACCCATAAACAGATGTCGTTATGGTATTCAAAAGTTATTGTAGTTAGTTATAATATATATAGCATAATAACATCAAATGTTAACACTGCTGGAACAGACTTGCATAAACCTGTAAGCTGTACAATAGTATGTCGTAGTATCAAAAATAATAATAATAATAATAATAATAATAATAATAATAATAATAATAATAATAATAATAATAATAATAATAATAATAAAACCAAGGGCGGGGGGATTATAGTAAGTGATATATAACCATTATGAGGCGCATCAACTGATATGAATGGCAAGCTTGCAAGCTGTTCTACCGGAGATTACTACTACTGCAATCCCATGCTGTGCAAAGCATTGATATTATCATAATCTCTTATGTCAAATACATTTACCGAACATAAGTTTCTGCGGTTAATAATTTCGGAGGGCTACGAGATTTATGGCAAGAGGCGTACAATGAATATAGGAAGGCCGAGTTACTTGTTGGGCCCTCACTTGTAAAGTTTCACATTTTATATTCAAGTGTAAAAGTCAACCATGATTTTGGAGAGATTTTTTAATTTCAAACACCGACTTGCATGCTGGCATATATGATAACCGTGAAAATGCCATTAAAAAGATTAGATAACCATGAAAATGGCATTAAACAGATTAGATAACCATGAAAATGCCATTAAACAGATTAGATAACCATGAAAATTCCATTAAAAACGATCAGATAACCATGAAATGCTATTAATAAGATTAGATAACCATGAAAATGCCCTTAAAAAGATTAGATATCTATGAAAATTCCATTAAAAAGATTAGATAACCATGAAAATTCCTTTAAAAAGATTAGACAACCATGAAAATGCCATTAAAAACTATGAGATAACCATGAAAATGCCATAAAAAACGATCACGCTTCAGCTATGAGGCATCAGCAAGACATCAGCGGTTCCTTGCTTGAGATTACACAGACTTTGAGGTGTGAGATCAAGGTCGGATTTAGAGACGTGATTGGTTTACTTACGAGGATTTGAATCTAGGCCACAGACGGAATCTTCCACTTCCATGCTGGAGGTGTCCAAGCCATGTCCACCTCCTATCTGCACGTAGTCTCGGGCGCCTCGTTTCTGGCACTGCTCCAACAAGTCACCATCCAGGATCATCGCCATCATCCACCATATGACGAACATTCAACAGCGAGGCAAACAGAAGGAGAAAGAACATTAGGTTCTTTTGTTCAGAATTAGCTTAATTTTTGAGTAAATGTTCTCAACGGAGATAATCTGTTCGTCAGAAAATGTTTTAAAAAACTTTATTTTTTACTGCATAAGTATGAACATGATAAGATTGTACAATGCTCTTGCTTCGTACAGGCCGTATACCCCTAATTTCTGTAGTATTTTTTGGATATTTCTTATAAGAATAATAACGCCTCATTATTAACATCCTTTTATTTAATAACTGCCTTAGGAAATCTTTTTGCACTAATTTGATTACCCATAATACCCTTAACTGTTAAGGAATGTTCCTCAGACACTACGCACGGGACTTATGCAGTCCTAACCAAGGTGGAATGAAACAGGTTGAGTTCATGTGAAGCCCAGTCTGACTTGGTCACATGACTATTCGACCACCAGGCGGCGCCCCCCACCCCCCCAAAAAAAAAAAAATAATTAAGGGGTGGGGGTGGGGGCAAAAAGAGCAATGCAGCCCGTGAAACTCTATACTTCTCTTTTTTTTCAGGAACCTTTATAAAGAAAAATTCCATACACGCAATGGAATACCATTCTATAATTCTGTATGTAATTGAATTTCCCACTGCTATTGCTTATAACCCAAAAATAGTCTGATATCTAGAAGTTATTTTGTATATAGCTCGAGTTAATCGACAATTTTTGTTATATTATTTTAACTGAGAATGTTGAGAATACTAAGGATCCTTAGCATGGGCCTCAAGGCATTTATTCAAGATAAAATAGAGATGTGGTAGGGCTTACTACTGAAAGTATGGCAAAATTAAAAAGATCTTGATAATATTATAATAAAATCATTATGAAGAAAGTAAATTTCCCAATTTAAAGAAAATTCTCAAAACTTTTCATATTTGTATATAAAAAAATTAGCAAAGACTGTTCATATGTGATTTTGAAATCATGCTCAGGCTAACGACCATGTGTTTAGAACCATATCCATGAAATGAGTAGTGAGTTCAAACCTAATCTCTTCCTACCATCAGAAGACCGTTTTACATTCGGGAACAAACATCACAGTTACTGATAGCGAAAGTATGCATTTTCTGAGCATGTCACAAACAATTGCATATAAAAATGTAAGTGCAATCACACATGGGATGCGTTTCAACGATGAATGTCTTATAAATTCATTAAGGTATAACATGCTAAAAATCTTGTACCAGAAGAAACATACTCTTAGGGGCCACTCAAGAACTAGAACCCCTGCTGGCATAAGGCCAGCTTAAATTATTACAACAGCAATGACGTAGATTATCTGGTATTCTAAACGTGCGTCCACACGGTCGAACAATCTCCGACGGACAAACATTGTTGCCATATCATAGGCGAAGCAGCATGACGCCATAAGCGTTGACACGATGGAGGTGGATCTGGCAACAAACAGTGGTACCAGATGAGGTTGTATACGACTGTTTTTACACTGCTCACAAGACAAAGACCAGTAGACAATTGTTAATTGGTAACAATGTTTGTCCGTCGGATATTTTCGACTGTGTGGAGGCACCTTAACAATGAGTGGTATGGTGTTCTGTCAATACTTCACAAACGTTTCAGCAACACCTCAATATCTGACTGGGACATGTCACACACTTACCCTGCTAAGCACTCCTGTCTCAACGGCCCTGTTCGGTACGATGGCGCCGTTGATGCCTACTGCCAGCTGAAGAAGGCTCACGGATGCCGGAAAGATGGCGGTGATGGAACAGTTGGACCGACGACCGTGGTTCCGCAGAGTGTAGACGCCACTCACGTTGTCTACCAGGATGTTACAGGCTGAAGAATGGCACATCCGGGGAGAAAAAGAGGAAAATATCTAATTCATGTGGTCAAATATTCTCTCGGACAGGATTTTTATACAATATATCTTTGATTAGCAAACACTGCGTGCAGTCTGCAATGGTTTCAATCAGTGTATTTTAATGTTACTGAGTAATGTGATAAGGTTAATTCACAAATACACTTGCTAAATACATATAAATGTGTCAGGATATTGAAGGGTGACTCAAAAACTTGGTAAAGAGGAGGTTTTTGGTATTCATCAAAATTCAAAAGGTATTTCAGAATCCTTCGATCCTCTGTAATTCTACATTGTGGTAAATCTTTCAAATAAGTGGAACCCATTTATAAGCAGCGTCGTGCAAAGAAAGACAGAGCAGAAAAATGTGAACTTGGATGGTTCTGCGGATGAGAAAAAACAAATGACGTTAAGGGAAAAGTAAAAAATACGGTAGATCCGAAGGAGCTGAATGTCACCTTTGAATTCCAGGACGTCAAAGAAATAATACAATTTCCCTCGCTTCAGAAAGTTTGCTACCAAATCTATAACTCCGGAATACATTTCATTATATAAATTGATTTGGTAGCGAAGTTGCTGAAACAGAGGGAAATTGTATTACGCATTTCGTTGACGTCCTGGAGTTCGTAGGTGACATTCTGCTCCTTCGGATCTACCGTACTTTTTACTTTTAATATAATTTCATTTTTGTTCTTCTCAGCCGCAGAATCACGTCTTCCCTTCAATCGAGGCGAAAAAAACATCGATTCTCCCAATTAAAATTTGACTATTTCGCCTCCGATCTCTACTCCGACAGATCGATGCTTTTTACTATCGCAGTTTTCCAGTAAGTTTAATACGGCGTGGAGCCACCGTAGATTTCCCCCCTTTTTCTGGCCCTAACGACTAGGCAGGACTCTCTTGTATTATTCTTTCTCTCGCACTGACGGGCAACTGACTGTTTAAAGGGGTTTGTAATTCTGCCTGGTGAACTTTTCATTCCTTCTCATCATTCTTCACATTCATCTACCATTATTCATAACCATAGCACTTCTGAATCATAGTTCATATTTCAACAAATCTAGAACGCCTTTCACAGCTTGCAGCCAACATGATTTCGTAGTCCTTAAGCTTACATTTTTATAATTCATTAAAAACGATCAACAGAATTAATATGTGACTTGGAAATTGTGCTAATCAACGACTGTAACAATGAGACTAGGAATTCAGACAGCGAATATGTGACACTGCCAACTGTGCCCATTATAACTTTCGTAGGAGAATTGGGTTTATGGGTCATTTCACTACGTAAAGTTTGAATTGTTTGCGACTAAATGGATAGCTCTGAATCAGACCAGCACGATCGGCTGCTACATAAACTGCTTGTGGGTTGGGCGACAGAGATACAGCAGAAAAATTTACAGTTGATTCGACCGCTTTTCACAAAGAAAGAGTAACTACTAGCACTTTTGGAAAAGTTGGAAGTCCATTTAACGTCTTAAAGGACCAGCAGTAAGCGCTGTCCCTTTAATAAGGCTAGAAAAAGATTAATTTTCATTTGGCAGTAGTGGAAGGTGGGAACCCAACGACTTCTTGTTTATGATTAAAAGCTGGCCATTGATTATAAATATATGCTTATCCCAAGTGTGAACTAGGAACTCCCTTTGGACGTACAAAACGGTTGTTGAAAGTCAGAATCTGTTCTTATCAGGGAGTTAGCTTTAGAACGAGTTGCAGAATGTCCAGACAAGAGGGCTCTAGCGATCGTTGTTTTTGAGACCTAGAGAAAAGTAATACATCTTCCGTCCTTTAATTGAACCGTGAGACCTTTAAAAAAGCAGTTTTGATTGAAATGATCATGAAAATCAACATACAGCCACATGATTAATTGAAATAAATTTCTATATCTCATCGAGAGCGAACCTTTTAGTCGAGAGGGCTGGGTTCGATCTCGATGTGAGTTTGAATATAATAATATTCATATAAATATGATGATAAAATATAATACTAATAGTAATATCTGGAAAGTAAATCCACAGTCGTAAGCGTGTTTGGTTTTATTTAAATATGCAGCGGAAAGCTTTCGATGACCTGCACCGTCCTCCTTGTCAATCGAAAGCTTTCTGCTTTTTATATATCTTAAATAACAAAACCAAACAGGCATACTACTGTGGATTTACTTTCCCATTTTACTGACTCATGTGATTATATGCGTTTTCTTTTAATAGTAATATTGATATGAATATCAATATTGATATGAATGTTCGTAATTGTTCGTAATCAATGTAATGAATTATTGACAAAAGATACTGTCAAAAACAGTATAAGAACTGATAACACTATTAACGTTATTAACATAGATACTAATATTGTCAACACGGTTCTCTAGTTTTGAACAGTGCCATAATCTCTTTACCGGAGCCTTCTGCTTGAATCAAGTTCTCTCGCCTGAGGGTGCACTAGGTCGACTTTTCTGTCAATTTTTTCTTGATGCTTCTTGGATGACGTCTTTACAAGCTTAACGGTGGTTTGTGAAGAGGTTGGCCCGTCCTTATCAAGTCTATTTTTACCATCATTACTGTCTTTCCTTCAGGTGACAAGGCTATTCTGGAGCTTATGCCTTTCCTTGTTCATTTGTGCCCGACATTTCGTTACTTTTCTCATGGCTGATATTATCTATACACAGATGTTCTTACTATTACTATTGTAGTATTTATTGTTAAATTTGGTTTTAGTATGATATAATTTTATTGATTTTTATTCTTAACTGGGTGGAGATGCTAAGCAAACTCCTGGATCTATACGTTCATAGCCTTGTCTTGCCTTGTGTGGACTGCATGCTAATATTAGTGACCTTGTAGTTAATTATTTACGTAAGCACTGTATTATTTACAGAAACTTTGGTTTCTCAAATGAAGCATTTTTTTTATCAGAACTCGTCCATCCCGGCCTCAAGAAGCCATTCCTTTAAGGGGAGAGATGGCAGTGTACGAGTAGTTTTAGAATGAGTGCACAACTGAGCT
The DNA here is from genome assembly GCF_015104395.2 of Macrobrachium nipponense. NCBI lineage: Eukaryota > Metazoa > Arthropoda > Malacostraca > Decapoda > Palaemonidae > Macrobrachium > Macrobrachium nipponense. Next base: position 29,323,511 of record NC_061089.1, read on the forward strand.
CATCATCAACCACGCCAGGCTCATCTTTATAAAAATGACAGATATAAAAATGACAGACCATAGTTTCTGTTTCAAGTTTCCATGTTTTTACATGACCTTCCGTCGTGTTACTTAACCTGGTCAGCGCTTCTCCTGTACTGGTTATATCAGCAAACGGAACAACATTGCATTCAGAGGCATACCAGGTTTTAATAACTGGAATATCTCAAAATCCGTTAGCAACTTCACTTTTGTTCCCGGCGATTCTCTTTAAGCTTTTGGAAATTGTTCCTCTTGGTATTTCAGTATAATATTTCCTTGTATGACTAGTTATCATAATCTGAAGTCAAGATTCACGGCTACGTTCTTCTATAAATTGGCTTCAACACGACCATCAGGAGAGAACCGTTTCAGTTTCCTAAAACTATACATCTCTTACGTTACCACTAATATCCCACTACAATAATAATAACAGATGAGGAAATTCATTCTTCTTTGAACAATGCTGTTTCATCAGTCTTCATGAAAATCATATATAATATAATTCTACTCATTAGTACAATATCAAACATTATAAGTTAGATGAGAATCTTTTTAGGCACACCGACCCAGAATAACATTCAAACAGTAGGCTGCAGAGTTGTCAGTGCCCTGCATCTAGTGATTCAAGCATAGGGAGCAGGGCATGTGGTGATTAGGGCATGAGGCCTGGACGTTTTTGAGTTCTCTTCATACCCCACTAACAACACCAGTAGTGTCATGGGAAAGAGACCTGCTTGTAGACTTTTGAAAATAACTAATCGGATTCAAAAAGCTGTCACTAAATGAAAAAAAATAAATCAATATTCTGAAATAAAGCTAATCTTTAGTCATACAAGCAAATGTTATGCAAAAATGCCAAGAAAATACATCCTTTTGAAATTTTATTTCCTTTTTACATTAGCTCCTTTAATGATCAGCGCTTCGGATTCATAGGCCTAACGACGAACCTTTAATAAAATCGATACATAAATTAGCATTAAAACTAGAACTTTCAGAGACCGGTCCCGCCCCCTCTTTCTCTCTGTCTCTGCCTGTCTGTCTGTCTATGTGTCCGTCTGTTTCTTAGGACCAACTTAACGGTAATTTTGACCGAATTGAGCTAGATACTATATATATATATATATATATATATATATATATATATATATATATATATATATATATATACATATATATATATATATATATATATATATCTATATATATATTGCGTGTGTGTATGTTTACACACAGACATACTGTTATGTATGCCTATTTTTACTAACTCCATACAGTTCAGTTGGCATAGGCCTGTGTACGTCTTTGTTTGTGTGCTTACGTGTATGTCTTATTTATTAATTCTTAATTTCTTACACACAAGTGCACACACACACACCAACACACACACACACACACTACACACACACACACACGCATATATATATATATATATATATATATATATATATATATATATATATATACATACAGGTGTGTGTATTTAAACAACAAATACTGTCCATTTCCTTCTTTGACCATTGGGTACTTAAAAAGTTCCATAGAAAATATTCGACTGGGATGAAAATTGGATGACAACTATTTTGAATGAAGTATACGAGCATATGTCTGGTCATGAACCACTCGGCAAATGTCACCACCAGAAATGGAGAGTACTGCCTTAATCCGCTCTATCATAAACACACACACATACATATATTATAAGATAATATCGCCAATGCCACGTGTTTTGTCTAAAGGCCGCCACTAGCGTTCAGTTATCCCTACGCAGTTCTGCCTGCACAGGCCGACTGCGCAGGCAATCCTTCACCACCAACGATACAGTCTTTTTCTAAGTCCTCCGTGGTAGCCACGGCGTCAACGAACGACGCTCTGGCTGTCATTAGCTCGACGGGAGTACAACAAAAATCATAAACGTCAAGTAAGACGTCCCATGAAAGGTTCAAAAACGAATTCAATATTACCCTGTGAATGTGTTGAAAAAGTTTAAATTTAGCGCTAACCCAAGGACCCTCATAATGTTTATTGAATGTTTTATTAAAGAAAGAAGATCTTACGAATGAAAGAAGAGTTTTGTTATTAGATACATTAAGTTAGGCATTGTTTAGGTCGTTTTCAAAATTGACATTTATAGGTCTAATATTGTTTTTCTCTGTTTCATTAAAACGGGTAATACTGATTTGTTTTGATTATAAAAATTACTTTCTTATGATGTGATACAACGTGTGAACGTCCATAGTTTGCTACAATTCCTATGTTTCATCTGTGTTAATTAGTCTAATTTCATTTCAAAACTGGCTTCCATGGGGTGTGAGCAATGAATCTCATATTGTTTTATATTGTTTCCTCAGAGTACAATATTATCTTACTCTCATTTTTAAAATTAACTACGTATATAATGCATATCTTGAATAGACGCATTATAGGCCTATTCTTGTTTTACGTTATTTCACCAAAATGAATATTTATTCCCATTTAATAAGAACTGACTTAGTGAATGGTTTATAACCCGAATAAACATACATAGGCTTAATCTGTTACGATAAACTTTGGATTCTACTCGCCTACGCAGAGTCTCATTCATAAAGACATCAATGAAATCTACGAGACATGCAAGAATGATGCGGCAACTCTCAGCAATCATTTTGCGCAACTATTTTTCCCGTGGAAAAATCGCACAACTATAAATATATATCATTCTAACATCCGTATCAATTGTTAAGAAAACATTAAATCCGATACATCATTAATTTAAGTATAAACACTTTTAGATTTATAAAGCTCAACACTGTTCTTGACTGGTACGTACTGACAGTGCGGGGACGAAAAGCGAACTGAGCCAAAAAAGTTGCTTCCCCTCATTAACGTTGTGCGCATGCGCAGGCCGTTTGGCCGGAAGCATATCGATTAAGACGAGCTATTTGCTCAGGTCGCCTGCGTAGGCGAGGAAAACTGTGCAGGTCGCTCATATTAACGTTCAGGTTTGCCTGCACAGGCCGACTGTGCAGGCATAACTGCAAAGGTATAACTGAACTTTAGTGGCGACCTTAACTGAAGTCGCCACTCATCTCCGGCGTCATTTCGGCTTCATCTCTTACAGTGTTCGTCCAAAGGGGGATTGGTTCTAATAACTCTTCTTTTGCTTACAAAAGCTAAGGTTACACTATTAGGCAATGATCTCTCATAGGTTGTGCGAAGGACATGTCCAAGCCACCTCCAAATCCCGTTCATCATTATCTTATCTATATACGGAACCTTCGTAATTTCCCATATGGTATAATTTCTCTCTATCATGTCATCAGACTCCTACTATCCTTCTTATATATTTATATTAAAAGTCGACAAAAAGTTTCATTTTCACATGGTAGGTTCATATGGTAATGCAGATCGTACTGGTTTCTTCCTTTTGGGTATTATTTTAGCCATTTTGATCTCCCAACCGTATTCAGTCAGACCAAAGTCTGATTTGTCTTTTTTTATTGTTTCAATTAATTCCTACTGGAGAGAATAGTGCTGGATATCATTGTACCTAAATAGGTATTTGAAAATTCAACCTCATTCATCTTCTTTACCATCTTTCATCCCGATATGCATACTCTATGCTCGTTACTTCGGGTTTTCTGAACTCTATTTTGAGTATCATCTCAGTAGATATATTATGTATTCTGTTAAGTTCGCTTATTAAATCTCCTAATGTTTTACTGACCAAAGTATCATCTACGTTATCTGTCAACTTTCTGTAGGGAGTCTAACGCTTCTGTGCTGCCTACGGCCATTTTTAGCTTTCTGCAAAAGAAAACTATTTTGCCGGCTTGTCCGTCCTTCCACACTTTATCTGTCCGCCCTCAGATCTAAAAAAAATGACTGAGGCTCCAAATTGGTATTGTGATTATCCACCTTCTAATCATCAAAAATACAAAATTGCAACCCTCTAGCCTCATTAGTTGTTATTTTACCTAAGGTTCAAGTAGCCGTGGATCGTGCATCTGGCAGTGCTTTTCGGGACATGGGACGCACCCTCATTCTACCGCATCTGGTGAGCAACTGAAACGCTATCGGGCATAGCTGATGGTTTTATACAGCATTATACGTTGTACAGAAAACAACTTGTTTCATTATAAAATCAAACATTAGGCGTTAAATGACCTCCCCTTGCAGCTCTCCACTATGCAGAGACTTCATTGATAAGCCCTGCTTCGTTCACGGATAATCTCGATTATCTTTATATATTAAGCATGAATGCCATAGAGACACAATTCCATTATGTTGGTCTGTAGGCGCTGTGAAATGGCTTTCCACAATCAATAAAGCTATCAGCTGGGGAAATTTTATATTCCATATATAGCTGAACAATACCCTAACTCAAATATTTATCTTCGCAACTCCTTTAAAACTATATTGTTCATCTCAAAGCATTTTATTGATTTCTCTCTCAAGCTCAATGTAAAAAATAATATTGAATACTTTCATTGCAGTCGACATAAGTGCAGTGTTTCTGTAGTTACTACGTCCAGTAAGGTCAGCTTGATTTGTACATTAATTAATATGATTATATTAATTAATGTACCAAATTCCCAATCGTCAGTATTTGTTGTCCAATTCCATGTTTTGCCAATCAGTCTAGGGATATACGAGCTGACATTTCAGTTTCAGCTATAAACTGTATATATATGAATAAGTATGTGTATTTATAAGTATATATGAATTTATATATAATGATTCTTTATGCTTATTCTAAAGCTTATCCTTATTTTAATTTGTAATATCATGTTACTTCTAATTTTGTAAATTCTTCCAACCTCACCCAAACATTACTTAAGGTTCTTTGCAGCGTCCCTTCGGCCCCTAGCTGCAACCCCCTTCCGTTTCTTTTACTGTACCTCCTATCATATTCTCTTCCTTCCATCTGACTTTCCAGCCCTCTTCTAACAACTGATACATGGTGATACTGCGAGGTTTTCCTTCCGTTACACCTTTCAAACCTTATGTGGTCAATTTCCGCTTCAGTGCTGAATGACCTCATATGTGCCAGTGCTTGGCCTTTGGCCTGAATTCTATATTCAGTTTAATTTAATTCAATACCAACCTCAACCATTATGATGGAAAAGATGAAAGATGTAAAACATGACCGGCTCTGATAATGGATATGCTAGAGATTACAATAACGTACTTAAGCGTAAGAGAGCAGGAATTGCCTGTTGCATTAAATGTCGTTAATGGGGAATTAGATATGCAGCAACCGACTGGCTCTACTTTACAATTAAGAATTAATTAATCAAATGAATCCATATAATCATATTAATTTTAGGAACAATATCCATCAGAACAATATGAATATGATCACTTCAGAAGACCTGCCTTTAAATAGGCCAATATTATTATTCTTGATATTATCGGTGATTACAACAGTAGATTAGAGGTAGAAATTCCTGTTACGTTACAAACTGCTTATTCATATGGACGCAATTAATAATAATAATAATAATAATAATAATAATAATAATAATAATAATAATAATAATAATAATAATAATAATAGTTCAGTGACCTCAAATATTAATTAAACTTGTATTTATCATGAAATTTTGGAGAATGATGCTATTAATAGAACTGCTAGAATAAAGAATGATTTTTAATGAGTTACTCATGTCCTCAATAAAAAACAATTTAGTTAGTTAAAAGTAAGACATGTCGGGGATTAAAACCATAGCAAAGCTGGGAAATTAGTTGGTTGTGTTTAAACAATGCAGTTTGACCATAGCCTCCTTCCTATTAGATTCGTCCCCCATTCCCATACATTGTTAACTAGCAGGACAGATGGGGCCTGTAAATCCATGCCGGATCTAACGAAAAATTCTCTCATATTTGTTTCCTGGAGACTAATGACTCGAATTCATCAGGCCAAACAGACCTCAACATACGTGCTGTCATACCGGAAGTAGCTACAGTCTTTTTTTTCCCTGTCTTCTGCTTTAGCGCTCTCTCTCTCTCCCTCTCTCCCCAAAAGCGCAAGCCCACACACGATATATATATATATATATATATATATATATATATATATATATATATATATATATATATATATATGTGTGTGTGTGTGTGTGTGTGCATATATATATGCACACATATGCACATATATAGATATAGAATTATCAATATATATATATATAATTCGAGCTACAAATGTCCTTTAATATCTAATTCGCTCTACCTCGGAATTGATATATTTTCATATATGTACTGAGGGGGAATTTTTAGTTGATAATAATTTCGTCCCCCCCATGGGATCGAACCACCGTCCAGTGGACGGGAAACGAAATCAGAAACGGACAGTGACGCTACCGAGTCAGCTAGCAGAGAGGCTATAAGTTTATATCGATTCTGACCATTACAAATCACCGTCGATCTAGGCGTTTTCGTAATTAGAATCGATATGAAACCCCCTCAACCATGCTAGCCGATTCGAGCATTTAACCAACACAGCCTTGTTATGAATACTTATCACATCACTGTGATTCATATAAATCATTCGAGCTACAAATGTCCTTTAATATCTAATTTGCTCTACCTCGGAATTGATATATTTTCATATATGTAACGAGGGGGATTTGTAATGGTCAGAATTGATATAAACTTATAGCCTCTCTGCTAGCCGACTCGGTAGCGTCACTGTCCGTTTCTGATTTCGTTTCCCGTCCACTGGACGGTGGTTCGATCCCATGGGGGACGAAATTATTATCAACTAAAAATTCCCCCTCGGTACATATATAAAAATATGTCAATTCCGAGGTAGAGCGAATTAGATATTAAAGGACATTTGTAGCTCGAATGATTTATATGAATCACGGTGATGTGATAAGTATTCATAACAAGGCTGCGTTGGTCAAACACTCAAATCAGCTAGCATGGTTGAGGGGGTTTCATATCGATTCTAATTACGAAAACGCCGAGATCGACGGTGATTTATAATGGTCAGAATCGATATAAACTTATAGCCTCTCTGCTAGCCAACTCCGTACCGTCACTGTCCGTTTCTGATTTGGTTTCCCGTCCACTGGACGGTGGTTCGATCCCACTGGGGGAAGAAATTATTATCAACTAAAAATTCCCTCTCTGTACATATATGAAAATATATCAATTCCGTGGTGGAGCGAATTAGATATTAAAGGACATTTGTAGCTCGAATGATTTATATGAATCACGTGATGATAAGTATTGAATGTGTAATTTCATAACAAGGCTGCGTTGGTCAAACACTCGAATCGGCTAGCATGGTTGAGGGGGTTTCATATCGATTCTAATTACGAAAACGCAGAGATCGACGGTGATTTGTAATGGTCAGAATCGATATAAACTTATAGCCGCTCTGCTAGCCGACTCGGTAGCGTCACTGTCCGTTTCTGATTTCGTTTCCCGTCCACTGGACGGTGGTTCGATCCCATTGGGGGACGAAATTATTATCAACTAAAAATTCCCCCTCGGTACATATATGAAAATATATCAATTCCGAGGTAGAGCGAATTAGATATTAAAGGACATTTGTAGCTTGAATGATTTATATGAATCACGGTGATGTGATGAGTATTCATATATATATATATATATATATATATATATATATATATATGTGTGTGTGTGTGTGTGTGTGTGTATTCTTTGCACGCTAATTCAATTCTTACATTTTCTTTGAGTCGACGAACTTGATTTGAAAATTTTCCATATTAAATTTGTCCCCATTCCCATACGTCGTTAACGAACAGATGGGACCTCCACATCCGTGCGGGATCTAACGAAAAATTCTCTCATATTTATTCCCTGGTGATTAATTACTTAAATTCATCAGGACCAAACAGCCCTGAACATCTGCTTTCTCTCTCTCTCTCTCTCTCTCTCTCTCGCTCTTTCTCTCTCTCTCTCTCTCTCTCTCTCTCTCTCTCTCTCCAAAAGCACAAGCTTACACACGTGCGTATATATATATATATATATATATATATATATATATATATATATATATATATATATATATATATATATATATACAGGGTGTCCATAAAGTCCCAGTACCATTACAAGTATTTATTGATCAGAATGGTACTGGGACTTTATGGACACCCTTTATTATGCCCGTATGTATTTACAAGAAAGTGTTCATTGCGATCACTGGCTCTCTACTCAGTGCCAGGAAAGTGAGGTGTCTCATATTTTATATTTTACAACTCTTTAAAAATGTTAATTCTCAACTGTTCTCAACTAATGACTGTAATTGTTATGTAATGGGGTCCCACCTGAACAAAATGCAAAATAATTACTTTTGTGATCGAGTTCTTCGCGAGAGTATTTACATGATCATTCCATCATTGTTTCGGTGATATATGGTGACTGGTGGTGTTTTTAAACCAGGGTTGGAGTAATTACACTTGAAGAAATAAATTACAGTTATTTTCAAAAAATGTAAATTACAATTACATTTATAATTATATTTGGAAATGGCAATTACATGACAATTACAATTACCTAACAATTTCAATTACATACACGGTTACAATTACAAAAGATTTGGGTGCGAGAGGAAACGCTGATCTTTGACATAGGGAACAGTGTATTGAGGAGAGCAAATCGAGCTCGTAGGATTTCATGAAATATTTCCATTATTAAAACAGTATTTATTAGCACTGATTAAGAAACACTTGGATTATGCCGTTCTTATATGCAACCCATTACTCTTAATGGAACCAGACCCTTACCACTTCAATCTTATCATTGCAAAGAACTTGCATCATCCTGTAATTAAATCAATTATAATGACCTTCTATAATTTCGTTTTTAATTGCAATTACCCCAAATTCTGTAATTAATTACATTTTTATTAAATTACAATTACTCCAACCGTGTTTCTAACATAGTCTAAGGCTTGATTCCTTCACAAAACTGCTTATTGAGTAGTTCAGTTTTATATAAAAAAGGGGGGTGGGTTACGCTGAACAACTGTTAAAATATTACCGATAAAGTATAAAGCACTTACGTCCAGTTGCTTCACAGGCATCGCTTATGTTAATGGCTGTAGCATATAAGCATACTTAGTTTGATTAAAATTTCATTGGACTATTCTTAATCAAAGAACGGTAAGTCGATGTCCATCAACTCGCGTACGATGGGAAAAGCCTCTCTCTCTCTCTCTCTCTCTCTCTCTCTCTCTCTCTCTCTCTCTCTCTCTCTCTCTCTCTCTCTCTCTCTCTCTCTCTCTAATTGTGATTTACTTATTTGTATTTATATTCTCCTACTTATGTAACCAGGGACAATTTGCTCTGAACGTCGCGAACTTGTTAATTGGCTGCCGTTCACGTTGTCAGGGAACCAGTAAATTGAAAGTATTCCCAGGGACCAAATTCCAGTGATGTATACTATAGTAGATTCACATCAACCGTGCATCTGATGTCTAGGCCAGTCCCTTATGACGCTTCTGATTGGCTGTTGATAAGCCAATCACAGGGCTGGAAACTCTCAGTCTCTCTCTCGAGGGTTCACATAGGCAGGATATATGTTCCACCTCTCCTGAGGGATACGTCTTTCAATAGTATCCCTCAGAAGAGATCGAACATACATCCTACCTATGTGAACTGTTGAGAGAGACTGAGAGTTTCCGGCCCTGTCACTGGCTTATCAACAGCCAATCAGATACGTCGTAAGGGACTGGCCTAGACATCAAATGCACGGGTGATGTGAATTTACTATAGCATAGCACCAGTCATTTATTTTTTCCTCCATGCCCCTAGGCTAGGTTAGGTTAATCGAGGGAAGGTTCCGGTACTCGGTTACAGTTCGGGAGTATGGGCCCGGGGACCCATGGCTAAGTGAACCGGAAAAAATAAAAATTAAATAAATAAATACCTAAAAAACAGCCTTAACTACAAATATTCATACGTTCACTTTGTGTTAACGTTGAAGACTTGATTTTCCTTGTAGAAATTTTTTTTTTATTAAAAATTTTTTATCTGTAAACCGAGTACTTAATAGAGAAAAAGTTCCCTGTAGATATTTTTTTCATTTAAAAAGATTCTTTTGTAACCTGAGTTCTTAGTCTATAAAAAGTCTGATTGTTTAGAGCAGTCTGCTTCAAATTAGGATTGATGGATGAAAAACGTTGCACAGGCAGAAATGGCAAGTGTTATGATTCAGAGTAGTAACAATAATATAGTCGGTTACGTGCTAGACTACCGATCTCAGGGTCCGGATTCGATTCTGCGCTCTGCCAACGCGAAATTCAGAGGAATTTGTTTCTGGTGATAGACATTCATCTGTCGATGTGGTTCGGATCCCACAATAAACTGTAGGTCCCGTTGCTAGGTAACCAGTTGGTTCCTAGCCACGTAAAAATATCTAATCCTTCGGACCAGTCCTAGGAAAGCTGTTTGTGAGCTCAGTGGTCTGGTAAAATTAAGATATACTTAACTTAGTAACAATAAAACTAGTAGCAAGGTTGTTCACAGACCAAGAAACTCAGCCAAGGGTGATCAATGACCATCGTTGAGATAAATCCTAAGCTAGCCTTCCTTAAATTAACATAGTTAACCTAACTGAGGGCACCACTTCTCACCCGAACGCGTGTTTAGTGTCGATGAGGCCTATCGGCTTTCGATCGTCGGCGCAGCTCTGGAGAGAGAGAGAGAGAGAGAGAGAGAGAGAGAGAGAGAGAGAGAGAGAGATAGCTCTTTTTCTAAAAGTTCCTTACTACCTCTCTTTAAATCTGATCATTAATTAGCTCTTGGTAAAACTCGTAAAAATCACCAATGAAAATTTTCGTCATCATCAGTCTAAAAGATAAAAAAACAATCTGACAAACTAAACCAATTAATAAACTCACTGGTGGTACTTGATCTTGTTTCTCACAATATAATAACTGAATGATTTTCCTTGGATGAATATTAAAGTTAAAAGGAGATCCATTATCCGATACTGACAATTAACCATACTGTATTATAAATCACTAAGAACACATCTTGAAATTATGTTACTTTCTTGACAAATTTCCTCGGTTTGTCTCAAGAGAATAGCCATTGTCCATTGAAATTTACGCTACGCCCACCCTTTATATTACTAACCGTAGCAAATAGAATAGTCATGATCTTAAACCATAAACATACTGAGACAGTTATACAAAAGCTTTGTTTTATGATCGAGATTTGCTGATTACAGTGAAACCTTAAGTACGGAAGCAATTCGTTTATTTTTTCAAGTACAAAAGGATATCAAACATAGAAATTGCGTTTTCTTGAATTGCTAAGATGTTACATTGTTACCCTATCTTGAAAAAAAAATCCCCATTAGAAATCAGAATTATAAACATTATAAATCTTTATAAAATAGTTCTAAATCATAATGTTTTAAGTAAAAATAATTTGGTGTGATGAGTGTATTTTAGGTGTAAAACGTCCTTATCTGTTTTCAACGTCGAGAAATCAATGTCCGCCAAAATGGGCAATATTTTATAAACAAAGATTTTATTTTAATATTCATTAATTTTATTCACTAGTTCTATATACAAAAGAAAAATAAGTTTCAGTCGATTAAGTAATGCCAAATTTTTGTGTCTTAAATTGCCTTAAAATGTGAAGTGAAAAGCTGAATTGCATAACAAATGATCTTCCTGTTGCCGATGACCGCAAGACGGACAGCTTTTAATGCACGGACGAAAAAGCGAATGAATGAGGCGTCTCAGTGTCGTCTAATGAATTCTGTTCTTCTTCGCCCATTCGCTTATTTCCAGGGCTACTTCAATGGCGTTTCTCTTTCTCTGTAGCGCACGAGGCGCCCACTCCACCAAGAATATAAAGGAAACGCTGGAGAAGGTCAGGATCCGTTTCACTCTTTCACTCCTCTCGTCTCTCACTTTCACTCTTCCAGACCTCTTGATTATTCAGACTCCCTCTTCCTCTCTTCTCCCTTTCGAAAACTGTATACTCCTCATTCGCTCACCGTATTCCACTCGCAAAATATTATCAATATTTGAATAGTTGAAATGTAAAATTAACGACGATGTTATATTCATTGTTTGGCATTAATCAGAGTCTCTCTTGATAAAAACAAATGCACCTACGTTAAATATCCAGTCTTCGTCCGTCCAACTGTTTGTAGCCTAATTCCTTGGAATTTTGACATTTCACTTTCGCCGTATGTACATTTCTTCCTGCCTCTTTTAGTAACTTTTTTCAGTTCTTGCCTGGGTGGGTGTTTCTCTGAAGTATTCCGTTTGTTTTTTTATTCAACGTATATTTGTAAAAACGAGACAGATTCCTAGTATATAAGTGGATTCTTAATTATTCAGTGCGCGTAATTTTCCAGCCTTGAAACGCTGACAAAACAAACCTGTTCATTTAGAGAGCCCCTGCGATTTTCATCATATATATATATATATATATATATATATATATATATATATATATATATATATATATATATATATATATGTATGTATGTATACATATATGTATAAATATATATATGTGCATGTATATATATATATATATATATATATATATATATATATGTATGTATGTATATACATATATGTATAAATATATATATGTGCATGATATATATATATATATATATATATATATATATATACATATATATATATATATATATATATATACAATACTATATACATTATCAGATATTTATGACCTAGTTTCATCATTCTATGAGTAACATTTCTGCATATTATTTTCAAATGATATTATTCATATTATTTTCAAAGGATGCCACTGACCTCTGAAGATGCCCAGAACATGTCGAGCATTTGGCTTCGAGAAGAAATGTGATGGAAGGGTAAATGTTGGTCAGATCTTAATGGAAGCCGGAGAGAGCTAATAGCGCTCTCGTGGCGGAGTGAACCTTCCGTTAATGAAGCGTTATTCGCCTCAGAAAGCAACACAGAATTTGAGCGGAGCGCAAAGAGGATTTAAGCGAAAATCAGCATTTTCTCGCTGAGATCGTGATTTTCTCGACGATTTTCTCTCTCCCGAAATATCGGGCAGAGGTGTTCGTTCAGTAACAGAGAGTAACGATTTTGAAAACGCCAAAGCAAATTAAAACTTGCGAAGGAATGATTACTGCACGAACTTGACCAACATGCAGTGCATACAAATTTCCTAGGCGTAGACCAATTAGGAGAGTTAGATGTAGCTAAATTTCAGAATATTTTGTAAATGTGCAAAGGAAATCATTCTGATATATATATATATATATATATATATATATATATATATATATATATATCGAATTTACAAAAATGAATATAAAATTAACCGTTTATAATTTCAGTAAGCATTACATTAAATTATTACCAAAGTTAATGCAAAGGTTCTCCTTTGCAATAACTGAGTTGGCAATAGATTGCAACAATCAGAAACATTCTCGAGAGGAGTTCTGAAAATGAAACTTCAACACAATCACCACACTCCCCAGCGTACTAAACTGTTCGGTTACTTTTGACAGTAAATCATCGATGCGACTACAACATATTTTCAAAATTATATATATATTTATATATATATATATATATATATATATATATATTATATATATGTATGTATGATGTATATATATAAACTCTTCAGTTACCTTTGACAGTAAATCGTTGATGTGACTACAATATATTTTCAAAACTAATTATATATAGTATATAGTATATATATATATATATATATATATATATATATATATATATATATATATATTACAGAGAGAGAGGGAGAGAGAGAGAGAGAGAGAGAGATAGAGAGAGAGAGAGAGAGAGAGAGAGAGAGAGAGAGAGAGAGAGAGAGAGAGAGAGAGCCAAAAAAATGAGGTAAGAAACTGGAAGAGTCATTAACTCACGTGATGGGTTCTTCGTGTATTTGACGGTGATTTTGAAGCCATTTCCTCGCGTCGGGATGCGATACTGAATGAGTGCCGCGTTCCCGGTGGACATGAACTCTTTCTTCTTGAGCTTCCCACAGAATTCGTGAAATCTGCCCTCCAGGGGCGCATCCATCTCGCTGGGAAATACCTCCCCACCCAACTCCCAACCATCCACGAACTGTTGAAAAGAGAGGAGAGAAAATGGAGAGTTTCATTAGTGCAGGGAGACCAAAGAATACAAAATCATATACAGAGTAAATAAAATCTTCCCCGAGTATTGGCCAAAAGAAAACAACGGTTTCGAAATGAGTGGTCTTCATTCTATTTCTGTACCATAAAAAACGAATGCTGATTTTATTTCAATGAAACCAATTCCGAATTAAGACGAATGTTTCTTCAAGAAGTTCACGAAAAGAGGTAAACTTTTGCATTAATTTAATAAACATAACAGCAAATTTGCTAAATTTGTAAACACGTGATAATTCATTTCTATAAATAATAATATTTTTCTAAAGCATCTTTGGATAAATGGAAGCGCAAGTAAGTTAAAAAGGTCATTCCAGCCAACTTTATTATGTAATTCTGCTGTTACAAGACAGTATTCATACAATGTGCCGGTGTCAAGCCTTAATGTCTCGCATCAATAATTAACTATTCTATTTCATTCTAAGGTAATATGGCGATTACTCCATCCTAACAAAATTTGGTGGGAAGTAATTCTCGAAAGTTTAGTATTATTTTATAATGTCTATTCCGGCTTCAGATAATGACAAGCAGTTTTTGTTCATCATACAGGAAGATAAAGTTCTAGGTTATGCGCCTCCAGTGTTTATAGACTATCCAAGTATCACCATTGTAACTGTAATGACTAGCTGTTTCATGTGCATTCCAGTTAGATGGAATGGATAACTCACGACGCTAACTAATGTAGTGTCATCTGTGCACCTCATGCGGCACACTGTAGGCCTTACTTAAGGTTTTTTGCAGCGTGTCTTCGGCTCTAGATACAACCTTTTTCGTTCTTTTTACTGTACCTCCTTTCATGTTCTCTTTCTTCCATTTCACTTTCCACTCTCTCTTAATAATATTGATTCGTATTGGAGGTGCGAGGTTCTCCTCCTGTTACACCTTTCAAACCTCGTATTGTCAATCTCCGATTCAGAGCAGCTCTGAATTACCTCATATATCCCTGTGCTTGACCTTCGACCTAAATTTTGCATTCAACTTAATCAAACTGGTAATGGGAAAATCACACCTCTATATTACGAATACTAATCTGAAGCCTCACTGATAACAATAATTCGAAGGTTATTATTAGAGTCTTCTCATTAATACTGACGTCACTCTCAGCCATTTTTGGTTAAGGAAAATTCCAAGAGAGTTTCATTTAGCCGTTTGCCTCTCATAACCTCCACTTCGTTTGTTTATGTTTTGTTATCAAAATTACGAAAACATTAATAATTTAATTTCATACAAATCTGGCTTGATTATCTTTACGCCAGACCTTAGAAACGTTCTTTCAACCCCTGAGTGCTCTAAGTAAAAAGGCGGTACCGAATTTGAATAAAGATTGATTCATTCGCAACAAACAGCAAAATAAAGCATTGCAATAACTGCATTTCATGAGCACTTGTGGGTGAGCTTAGTGATATACCTTAATCTAATAATCTTCTTCTTTATGAAATAATAAAGTGCCAAAATGACAGTTGTCTAGTATGTGAAAAAGCAAAATTCACATAATTTGTGTCATCTTCAACTTAAAAAACAGGTAACGTGCAGTTATTTGACACTCTTCGGCATATTCATTTTATTTGCTGTTTGTTGTTTAACGTGAAGGCAGACGGGAGCCAAATAAAAGAAAGGAGCCAGAAAAATAAAAGTGTGGTCTTCATCAAGGAGGAAGCGTTATATATATAAACCTGCTGCAGTCTAAGAGGGAAGGAAAGCGAGGGTATTTGATATTGCCCTTAATGAGAGGACGTTCTGTAAGGAGCCGGTGGGCCAATGCTTTTCAAAAGAAGCTTCCACTGATTAGAATGTCTCGATGTGAAAAGAAAAGGGGGAAAAAATTGAAAGGATGAGAAGTCCACACACACACGCACACATATCAAAAAACAGACTTTAATCCATAGCGCCAAAAACGCCTTGTATTAAACAAAATTGATCACTGGCGTAGGGAATAAATTGCACTATGTATGTAAGAAGTAAATATTGAGCTAGGGAGCATAACAACATATTATCGAACAGACCAATTTGTAAAATAAAGGCATTATATAATTCTAAACATTTGATTAATTATTCTGTGTGTCATTTTTAATTGGATCATCCATCTGACACTATCGTAATATATATATTCATATATATACTATATATATATATATATATGTATATATATAATATATATAATATATATATATATATATATAATTAATATATATACATTATATATATTATATAAATATATATATATACATAGTTATATATGTATGTAATATATAATTTATAATTATATATATATGATATATCTATAATATCATATATATATATATATATATTTCATAAACATAAGTGGCTTCGACGGAAAACGCAGTTTATTAGTTTTTGTGATGCATATAAATCGGTAGTATAAAGCACTGTACTTTGTTTCCAACATGAACCTATCCATAGATACAACAGAACTCCTTTAGACTGCAAGCGTAGAAATCAGATAGATCACATTTCTAATAATTGAGAGAGGAAGAGATCAGGTCTCATTGGAAATCCAGGGTTTCCTTCCTGTTACCCTATATTCTAGTCCCTTTTCGGATCTGGTTTCTGGAACCGCCAGCCGATTCCGCCATTCAGTCGCGAATGCCTGAAGTCATCGTATATTGAAATTTTAACTGTCTGAAACCACCTATAGTTCTAGGGTCCAGTACCCTTACGACGCTCCTGATTGGCTGTTGATAAGGCAATCACAGGGCTGGAAACTCTAAGTCTCTCGAGAGTGTTCACATGGGCAGGATGTATGTTCCACCCCTCCTTATGGGTACGTCTTCCAAAAGTATCCCTCAGGAGAGGTGGAACATACATCCTGCCTATGTGAACACTCTCGAGAGACTGAGAGCTTCTAGCCCTGTATTGGCTTATCAACAGCCAATCAGGTGCGTTGCAAGGACTGGCCTAGACATCAAATGTACGGGTGATGTGAATCTACTATAGTTACTCTCATCAGTTTTTTGCTGTGTACTTTGAATTTCAGCTATAGCGCCCCCCATGACAAGATGGTGATCAATACAGACATCTGTTCCTGTTTACTTCCTGGCATTTCTCAGTGGCCTTTTCCTCTCTCAGTTATTAGCCTTCAGATCTATTTGATTTCAACGCCTCACGTCTGCAGGAGTTCTGTCGTATTAATGGATAGGCTCATGTTGGAAACAAAGTACAAAGTGCTTTGAACTAACGATTTATGTACATCAAAAAAACTAATAAACTACTTTGCCCATCGAAGCCATATAGTATATATATTATATATATCTATATATATATAGTATATTATATATATAATAATATATATATATATATTATTAAAAGATGGTATTATATATATATAATATATATATATATATATATATATGTATACTTTAAGTTAGGGTCGGATGGATGATCCAGTATATAAAAGATATATATATATATGTGTGTGTGTGTGTGTGTGTGTGTATTAAGTTAGGGTCGGACGGATGATCCAGTTAAGAATAAGAAAATAGAAATTCAAGATATAGGGAAAAGGTTATAAATATATGGGTGGACATTTAATGTTCGTAAGCCTGATAAAAAGGCAGTTAGAAAACAGATGTGAAATGGGCTGGCTTTAAATATAGTGTATAGGAGGAAGATGTATAATGAGGAATATATAAAATTTCAGGATAGGGAGTATTTGTAGAATTAAGAGAGTAGGAAGTAGAAATAAAGTCAGTTAAAAGATAAGTGAGAGATAATAAAAGTCATCATCACTTGCTTTCTGTAAATCAAACTTACTTGTCGGTGGTGCTACCCGGATCCCGCGCTTGGAGTCATTCTGAGACTCGTTTCATGTATCTCAGGCACTATCGGACCCAGAAAATAATTTCATGGGCTGGGGGTGTCACTAATTTTCATATTATACATATCTATATGTGTGTGTAATCACTAAGATAATTGTTATTTTTTCTCAAAATTTTATTTATAATAGATCTTTTTATTTTTCCCCAGTTTTATATTTCTCATTTATGTTATTTTCATTGTTGTCTAAATTTCCAATATTATAAATTTGTCATTATTTTCATGGGGCCCACTTGGCCACGTGCCTCCCAACCATCCCCTGGATCCGCTATTGTACATTTGCCGTATCGAGAAAGATATCATTGCAATACTTTTTACGAAGACCTCAATCAACTCAATCCAACTTTAAAAGACAATATCATCCCAACAAGCATCCACTGATGACCTC
>NC_061089.1:29346898-29411898 GCF_015104395.2 Macrobrachium nipponense
ATACTACTCAGCTTTAACGTGCGTAGTGCTCAAAAAATCCAATTCCATCAAAAATACTGAAACTCGGTATGAAAAACATCTGCTGGAGTAATAGACTGGAAGTACTCAGAAGAAGCGAGTGATGTGTCTGTGCCCTTTAATCGTTCATCAATGATTAACCTATCAAACTGAAGTGCAAAAAAAGTTAGAGATACTAAATTGCGAGCTTAAAAGTTAAATAAAACCCACGCCAACGGAATGCAGTAGGCGGAGCCTCCAAACTTGATATTCTAAAAAATAAATTTCATCGATGTGTATCGTAGGTACGTACCTGTCAAAATGGTCTTATTAATAAATGTTACCCCTACATTAATAATCAAATACTTGTGAAACCAAAAGCAATATTGTTCGCTTCCCATATTGCAGCAGAACCATTAAATAAAAGATATATTGCCTCGCCTAGGGGTG
The DNA here is from genome assembly GCF_015104395.2 of Macrobrachium nipponense. Lineage (NCBI taxonomy): Eukaryota > Metazoa > Arthropoda > Malacostraca > Decapoda > Palaemonidae > Macrobrachium > Macrobrachium nipponense. Next base: position 29,347,346 of record NC_061089.1, read on the forward strand.
AATCGCTTAATCAAATTGCGTCAAGCAGAAGAGCGGGAACAATTATTCAGGAAATTACGATCACAGACTTCGGTTAATATGAAAGTAAATAATATGTATTTGGGCAATTAAATAGTTATGAGAACATCTTGTCTTACTCGTACACACACACGTATTATATATATATATATATATATATATATATATATAATATATATATATATATATATATATATATATATATATATATATATATATATATATATATATATATATATATATATATATATATATATATTATTAATATATATATATATATATATGTAGTTACAATTTCCTTTGGTATAAGTTATTCCCAGAGTGTAAAGACATCGATATTAAATTATATTGTTGCTTAATATTTAGCATACTAGGTACAAAAATTCATGTGTGTGTGTGTGTGTGTGTGAATTTCTGTCACTAATATACGTGCATTGTTTTTAATATTCGTAAATATTACGCTACAAACATATTTTAATATCTAAGTCTGCATACTTCGGGAGTAACTCACTTCCAAGGAAGTTATATTTACTGACCCATAATTCGTCAGAACACCTCTAACTTCGTTTCTTTTTACTGTACCTCCTTTCATATGCTCTTTCCGCTCTCTTCTAACACTTGATTCATAGTGCAACTGCGAGGTTTTCCTCCTGTTACACCTTTCAAACCTTTTTACTGTCAATTTCCATTTCAGCGTAGAAAGACCTCCTAAGTCCCAGTGCTTGGCCTTTTGGCCTTAATTCTATGTTCAATTCAATTCAAAATCCAGTTGAAAAAAACAGGGTTCGGTTTCGTGACGAAACTTTGATTAATTTTGGCATTCCAACTGATTTCAAAATCACTTTCCATCCTGTAACCCAGTTTATTTAAAATCGTTTAATTAAGCTACAATCTTCTTTGCAACTACAACCGGAAAAACTCGTTATTAATCTGTACCAGATAAATTTTTAATAAATTTTCGAAATGACCTGTACTGATAGATATACTGAGAAGATACGACAATTGCGTTGTCACATTTTTTTGAAATCCATACTATTTCCGATTTTAAAAGTACATATCTGAATGTGTACGCGCGCATGAGAGAGAGAGAGAGAGAGAGAGAGAGAGAGAGAGAGAGAGAGAGAGAGAGAGAGAGAGAGAGAGAAGAGTTTCAGCGTCAGGTTTTTACAAAATCCCTCTGGTACTTCGTCAGAGGTGATTTCACAAACATTCCCTCTGCGCAAAACATTTCCGGAACTCCGTGCAATTCCTGCTCTCGGGTTTGATTTTTTTTTTTTATTAGCGATGGTTCCCCTTCCCATATCCTGCTTTCATCTCCTTGGCGCTTTCTGCTGGTAAGTAGCTTATATGTGAACCTTTGAACCTTTGAGCCGATGCTGCAGGAGGCTCTGTCATTAGCAGCAACCGAAAGAGGAATGAAGGAAAGAAGCTGCACGTCTGGCTGTGAATTGAAGTTTCACTCAGCGATCAGAGTAATTCCCCTTCTCCCCGATACAAACGAACCCTACTCTTCAAAGGTACTTTATTTCGAGGGACAAATTAGGGCGGAATTCATATGACGAGCTTGTGCTTTTTTCCCACGAACGAGTAGCATATTTATATATATATATATATATATATATATATATATATATATATATATATTATATATATATATATATATATATATTGACCTCTTCTCGATTTCACACATTTTTAGTATGCTCGTAGTCACAAAGCCTTACACACAAATGGAGAATTCTGGAGTAAATATGATTATATATTGACATTTTCGTGACAATTCTTAACTCCATGATAGCTAGTCCTACAAACGAGTAGCATATTATATATATATATATATATATATATATATATATATATATATATATATATATATTGACCCCGTTAACTTCTCGATTTCACACTTTTTTAGATATGCTCGCAATCACAAAGCCTTACACACAAATGGAGACTTCCGGAGTTAATATGATTATACATTGACATTTTTCGTGAATATTCTTAATTCCATGAGAGCTAGTCAAATACCAGATTATTTTGATAACGTAGAATGTCTAGATCTTTCTTGCTTCTGTTATTGTAACATATAGCTATAGTTATTATCAATAATAATTCACAAGGAGGCAAATCTGCGAATAGGACCGCTTAGGGTTAATAACTAATCTTTTTAGGTCTGTTTCACCGATTGCATTCAGCCGAGATACGGATGCTCAGAGTAGGACCGCCATATCTCGCGTACCTCGCAGCAGCAAGGTTATCAGAGAAAGTGCGCGAAACCATCATCTGAGTGAAAGGGGAGTTACGCGTTTGTCTTCGGGGCATTCCCGGATATTTGTGAAATGTTCCGCGGTTTGGTATTTCGCTTCCGATGATGAAAAATTAGGTGGGCGCTAATTTTCCTTTAACATCATAAATAATTATGTGAATAAGCAACATCATTATGGATGACAATCAACGAAGATGTTCGATACTTTGACAACCATCGCACTATCTCGTACTTATTCCTACAGAGGTTGAAAGATATAATAAATAGATAGAGGAAACACTGTCATATACCGTTGAAGATGTCTGTATCTCTTTCCCGATTTGTTTGTCTATAATCTATGTCATACTCGATGTTGCTTATGTCAGTTCTTTGGCAATTGTAAGAGATGGTTAATTGTAAGAGATGGTTATAAAGATGAAATTCGATCTGTAAGTAAAGACTATTTTAATTTTTTACTTCCATTTATTTAACAATACAAGAGGTTAGCCTAATGTTATCTCTCTCTCTCTCTCTCTCTCTCTCTCTCTCTCTCTACAGTGTCTCTTCTTTTTTTTGTGCTAGATGTATTTCATTACAAGTAACAGCACAATATATATATATATATAATATATATATATATATATATATATATATATATATATAAGTCATATCACTGTTTTCCGTGAATCATATACATATATCGAGCTACAATGTCCTTTAATATCTAATTCGCTCTACCTCGGAATTAATATATTTATATTTTCATATATGCTTAACGAAGGGGAATTTTTTCTCGATAATAGACTTGCCATTAATTCCGAGGTAGAGCGAATTAGATATTAAAGGAAACAATTGTAGCTCGATATATATATATATATATATATATATATATATATATATATATATATATAGATGTATCTATGTATGATATATATATATATATATATATATATATATATATATATATATATATATATATATTGTGTTTGTGTGTAAGAATTCATGGTTAATCCTGACATTGGTGGTGTTTTCCTTTTTCATGCGTCATCAACTTGAAGGTTTGCCTGATACGCAACATTGCGCTTGTAAAATGACTCGTTCTTATTCCACTGATGATGAAAGTGAACTTCAAAGGAGTTTACAGGTTCCTGACTACCATTCCAGGTATTTACCTGAAAGAGACGAATGCGAAATCATCTACATACAAAATCATCTACACTTTCGCTGTGGTTTTTCGTAGCATTTCTCTACTAATTTTGACGTATTATCAATGCATTCATCCCGTGATTCTCGTTTTCGGTATTTTATATCGAAGTTTCCTTTCGTCATCACCTCATCTGTTTTCTAAGCGAAATTCCCTTTTTCTATTGAAATCTCCCTCCTAACTGAGAGAGGTGATCAGTGACAATATTATCCGAACTACGTTAATACCACACTTTCTCCGTCGTTCTCTCTCTCTCTCTCTCTCTCTCTCTCTCTCTCTCTCTCTCTCTCTCGGTGACATCGTCGTTGTTTCGTTAATACAGAAATCACTCTCGTTGCCTCTTACCTTCAATGATCCTCGTGTTCCTCTTCGTGCGCAGACTAGGACTCAGTTCCACCTTTTGGGACACAGTCTGAAAACAAGAAATTCAGTTTTTGTAGTCAATAGCAAAAGATAAAACGAATTTTTATGGGTATATGCACGTACTTTAGCAGTTAAACCTTTAATTGTAACGGTTACGTCGTTCACTGGAAGCTCAAAATATATTAATATGTTGTCGAGATTCGATGAGCTTTGGAGACAGAGTGTGGGTGGAAATCTTATCATAATAGCAGGCATGGTGGTGACCGGGGCCAAGTGAGTAGAATTTTTTTGTCAGAGATGCACAAACATGTATACTTTTTTTTTAATCTTTTATCAGTGAAAATATATAATATTTTACAATTTTAACAGTATTACATGCAGAATTTAATCAAAGTTGACTACCAGAATTTAAAAAAAATTTATCTAGTACATTTTACAAAACATGTATACTTGTATAGTGAGGATTCTCCCTGATTGGCCTCCGAATTTGTCGGTTAAACCTGAGTTCGGCATCAGAGACCAGAGTTCACAAGACTCCCTCCTCGAAAAGGACAAAGAAATGTAGATAAAGACACGTGCTTATATGTCACTTGGCTACTTTATAACAGATAGAAATGTGAAAAGTGCATCATTGTAAATGCATTTAAAATCAAATGGAGAAAGAATATTGGTAATGTTTTACAAAACATCTGACAGTTCCATATTATTACTAAGCTCTGTGTAGTACATGATGCTATGGTACTGAGTCGGGTGGAAGGCTGCAAACTAAAGTGTACATATACTATAGTAACTTAAATAAGGAATGATATGCATATTAATAACGTTAATTACACTCGGAATAGTGGAAAACAAAGAAATACCTCTGTAGAAATTTAATTAAGAAATTGTTTGTAATATGGCATGCATACATGTTTCATTGAACAGCTTCATTAGGGATGCATATATTCATCACTAAATAGTTTTAATTAGAAGCGCAAATTTTTCCCTGATCAGTTATTAATTGCACTGATCACTTGTTATTGTAGGTCGGTTCCAGATGGCGGTCACAATTGCCAACTGAATTATGAGAGATTGATAAGGTTAATGTCCCCCAGGTATGTTGGTTTAAACCTGTTGATGGCTACCATATTTTTTTAACATATATGAGTATTTTGAAACCTTTATAATAGATTTTAATGACTGGGTATGGTCCCTGTAAAGCTGGGTTAGGGAAGGTATGTGGGCTTTGTTTATGACGAATATGAACTGGCAAGAGTTCAGCAAATTTTGGATGAAGGGCCTCTTGGATGCTTTGCATGTTTGAGTATATGTCTGGAATTTTCAGATTCTTTGTCTTGGCAACTAGCATTGCTGGCTTAGATGAGATTGCCTGTTACATAAATGGTCTCCCCAAAAAAAAGTATATATCTTAGTTTACCCAAACCACTGAGCTAATTAACAGCTCTCCTAGAGCTGGCCCGAAGAATTAGAGTTTTATTTACGTGGCTAAGAACCAATTGGTTACTTAGCAACGGGACCTACAGCTTACTGTGGGATCCGAACCACATTATATCGAGAAATGAATTTCTAATCAACAGAAATCAATTCCTCTGGTTTTGATGTATGTTCTCTTTTTAATAAAGTCCCTATAGACTCTATTTTAGAATATCTTAATAATTAACTAACTCAGCATGAATTACCTCTACCTATAAGTCACATTATTTAACTCACTAAGTTGTGCATTTGTGATTGTAAGTTTATATTCAATGGTGAATTTTATCAACAAATATTTGGCATGGCAATGGGCAGCCCTTTATCACCACTCCTCTCAAACTTGTACATGGAATTCTTTGAAAACCGCTACTTACCTAATATCATTTATATTCCTGTAAAGTGGTATAGATATGTTGATGATATTTTAGCTGTTCTGCCTGCTGGTATTGATGTAAATGATTTATGATGTAAATTAAATAACCAGGTACCATCAATTAAGTTTACTCTAGAATTGGAAAAAGACAATTGCCTCCGTTTCTTAGATGTTTTGATACATAGAGAACCATTTCAATGTAAATTCAGTATTTATAGGAAACCAACCAACAACTTAACGTATGTTCATTTCTATTCAGGCCACCATCTTAACATCAAAATATCAATTTTTTCTTCTATGTTTTTACGAGCATTGCACATTGTCAGTCCCCAATATTTGCATCAAGAAATTGAATACATAAGAAAAATAGGGAAAGATTTATGTTATCCTTCACATATATTAGATATTTGTTATAATAAAGCCCACAAAAAGTTTTAGAGTAAGTAACACGGAGAAAGAAAATTCTAAGAACATTCTCAGTTTGCTTTATTTTAACGGATTTGAAAATCATTGTTAAAAGCCTTTAAGGTCAACCTTGTTTTTTCCTAAAATAACACACTAAAAGGAATGTTAATAAAAAATGGCCCCAGGGAAAGCAACAACATAATATATAAAATTCCATGTATGGACTGCCCCTCTTTTTATCTCGGACTGTCGAGCAAGGGCTTAAAAATAAGATTAAACCAGCATAAATAGTCTGTAAAAACTGGGCAAACATCTAATGCAATATTCATTCATTTAAGTGAAAACAACCACCGAATAAATTGGATTGGCAGTTCAGTAATTGCAAGGTCAAAAGATGTCTTATCACGAAATCTTTTAGAATCTCCCATAATACAACTTACTTCCCATTGCAATTTTAATATTAGTCGTGGCCTGTTTCATTTAGACCCTTGTATTTGTAACATGTTTAAGAATGACCTCAAAGATATAATTACAGACTTAAATACAAATTAGTTGCCTTAGAGATGTCTTCGTTGTATTTGTATGTTTAATATGTATTGTGAATAAGTTTTTGTTTACCATAGTTCTGAATAGCTGCCGCCCTATATAATCCTTTAGTTGTCTTGTCCTTGTGTCTGAGCAGATTGACTTAATCTTTTTTTTTTTTTTTTTTTTTTTAAATTGTACCCATGTTTATGCTTGTTTGGAAAGGTTACTCATTCTCCAGGTGTGCCGGATTCTAGGTACTAATCTCCTTATAATCCCTATCTGTCAGTTATACGACCTTTCCTGTACTGTCAATTTCGTCATGTAAGTCAGTTCATCTGCTGAGTATAGGACGTTGAGTCGAAAGATCTTGCCGAAACTCCGTTGTTTACTTTTTCTTCGTGGCTAATACCTTTATATATATATATATATATATATATATATATATATATATATATATATATATATATATATATATATATTATACTCCAAGGATGAAATATAAAGTAAAAGATAATATGATAGAGAAATTGATACATTGAAAGATTGATTGCCTATTATGCGTGTGCTTTTAGCGTGAGTGCATTATGAAAATCCATTTACCTATTGAGACTAATCCTTAATCTATATATTGTCAGCTTTCTCCATTTTGAATATGGTTAAGAGTCGTATTGCAAACGCATTTCTGCAACGACGAAAAACAAAGTATCATGGCGGCCATGACAGCGATGAAAAATCCGTCTTCATCAATTACTCAGCGAATACTTACAGTGCGAACGAGTGCTGCAGCCGACAGACAACCCCACAGCATTACGGTATTACCGTACACGCCAAGTATACTATATACAAATACGTTGGGAAAAATTAACCATTATTATGGTCATTACCTAAAAATTCGCTATCCTTTTCTTTAGGGACTCTCCAATGATCTGCTGGCAATGGAAAATATCATGGAAAAGTGCAGTTCATTCCATATTGTAAATTTCAGAGGTGTATTGGGGGAGAAATGAGAGAAACAGCGGTAAAGAAAGAGTGAGAGAAAGGGAAGGAGGGGTGAGAGAGGGAGGGAGGGAGGAAAGGATGGGGTCCGCGGAGTTCGATTCTGTAATAGAGTCCTGCTGGCTCATGCGACTTTGCCTTTCAAAGTCAAGAGTAAACGCGATAACTAACACCATTTGACAATGCACTATATTACCAAAAATTTTGGCGAGGTGTATTGTACACAGTGCCAAGTACCATTTCGATCAAATAATTAGTTTGAAAGATATTTGAGAAAAACGATGACTCGCCGTCCCGGAATTGCATAGTAGTTCCCTTTGTTATAACTGTGGTGTTGAGTGGCTTTGAATCATGCGTATGGCAACAACGTTGTTCGCTTTCAGTGCGGACAAGAGATAGCAATTTGGTCAGGATCGGAAAACGTACGTGAATAATCCTTAGAGGTGACATGGAGATGACCATAGATATACGAGTATTGTTTAAGAATTTGATCAGAGCTTCATTTTAGATCCCCACCAGACAGACATAACGGCCTCTTTTACACGGTATTGAAATGTTAGTTTTAGCTAACTTTTGGATTATCTGAAAGATAATGGTCTTTTCTGTATGGCACTTTATAAGAACTTGCTTATAGCTTGATATTGAGTCCTTTGAAAGACATCATAGCTAATTCCCTATGGAATTGTTTGGCAACTATGTTACAGCTTTCATTTTGTATCCTTGGAAAAACATAATGGCCTTCTTCTTTTTTTTTTTAGTTTTTTTGTTAGAACTTTGTGATAGCTTCACTTTGGATCCTCTGAAAGAGCTAATGGCTTTCTCACGGAATGAATGATTGGGGGAACGTTTTCTGTAGCTTCGTTTTGGATCCTGTGAAAGCCCCAATCGCCTCTTCTGCGAGGAACTGATTAAGACATTTTTTGTAGCTACAATTCAAGTCCTCTGAAAGAGGTAATAGACTCTTCTACATGGAATAATTAATGAACTTTGTTGCAATTTCTATTTGGATCCTCTGGCGTATGGGCGTATTCTGCAATAAATAGTTTGGCCCATTCAGGAATGACATAGTATCACTATAGTAGATTCACATCAACCGTGCATCTAATGTCTAGGCGAGTCCCTTACGACGCTCCTGATTGGCTATTGACAAGCCAATAACAGGGCTGGAGTTTCCAGCCCTGTCATTGGCTTATCAACAGCCAATCAGGAGCGTCGTAAGGGACTCGCCTAGACATTAGATGCACGGTTGATGTGAATCTACTATAGTTCGACATTCTCCCATTGAGTTGTTTCCGAACTCTCATATTTTCAAGTACAATTTTTTTCATATGAAACGGAAGACCTGTATCGTAATAAGAATATCATTAGATATCTTCACTTCCTCGTGATCTTGAATGGAAAAATCAAGTCCGCAGTAGTATGTATATTGCTTTAAACAGGAAGCTTCCTCCAACTTGATCAGCTGCTGAAGAGGCCAACTGATCAAGTCGGCGAAAGCTTCTGTTATGTAACATACATACTACTGTGGACTTTATTTTTCTAAGAAAGTCCAAGCTACTCCCGCCCAACACCCGACCTTGATTGTCTCTATATAAGACAGTCCAAGAAACTAAATTCCACCTAACCTGTACAACGATGTACTTGTAAAGATTGAAGAATTGACTGGAATTCGCCAGTTGTAACGAAGTCCCTATGTATAGCGAGACACCACTGCTTAATTGGATCGTTCTCTCTTGATGGATTATCCCCTTCCAGAGGAAAAAAAAAAGTCACATAAAAATGTTCAGGAAAAAAAGTCACACAAATTTTTGCTAGATCGTGACCCCCAAGGGTTTTAACCCGGTATGTATCCAGGTATCCACCTTTGCAGCGCGATCAGTGCAATGTTGGGGATTTTTTTTAACACGGTATATATCCACCTTTGCGGCGTGTTTAGCACAAATTCGTTGGGGATAACGGTTGAAACGAGAAATATTGTTAAATTTTCCCTGATACATTTTTCCTAGCCAAAATTGTTACTTTTTTCCTACGACTTTTTTTCCCCTGTTACTTTATTTCCGTCCACTCCTTGAAACGTAGGGGTACCGTGGCCATAATCATAATATGATCCAGCTTAAGACTTTTGTCGTATTGATCTGTGTTCTTCTTGTCAGTTCTAGGTAATCAACAAAGCGACCAGTAATAGTATTTTCATTATACTTATTCCGATTGAAATTGTACAAATGGAAATTTATTCGCTTTGACCGCTTTTGTAATTTTTTTTTTTTTCATACGCTCAGGATATATGACCCTTCCGGACATAGTTGCTTATATTGTTTCGTCCTGTAGAATGGCCAATATTTTTTTTTTTTTTTACTTATTTGCCAGAACAGGTAAATCCACAGTCTTGCAGTAATTATCATGTATTTTTCTTCAGTATGTTCTTTTTATTTTTATTTATTTATTTATTTTTATTTTATTTTTTTGTGCCTAATGGGAAGGTCTGACGCTGATTCCATTAGATATATTGATTTTGAACTTCAAAAAATTCTTTAAAAAATGATAACGATTTTATAATAGCTGCCCGACGGGCAAACACTGTTCCCATAACCCGTCCCACTATACTGACCGACTGAGTATGGAGCCAGAACGATGGGATTGTCTGGTAACGCTGCTTCAGAATCGAGAGAAAATATACACAGCTGGAAGTGCCCGACGGGCATGAACGTTCGTGTGAACAGGCTATAAGGAAAGGTGGTTATATTTTGAGCCTTTATAAGCACAATAAGTTACTTCCATGTGGTCATTCATTTTACTGCAAAGCTAAACTTCTTCCCGTTGTAATATTCCAGTCTGTTTCCGCCTCTCGTGTAAACAGTTATACTTAGTTTTACAGTATTGATTATTAAGCATTTATACATTACCAATGAGGTGAATTCCTGGAATCATGGAACTACCTTTAGCCTCAAGGTAAGATTATACCGATCTACTATATAGAGGAGGCTATATTACTCCCAACTTGAAAAAATAATGACTACTTAGAACAACTTACTGTCCGGAAAAGGTAAATATCCTTTTTCGCAATGAACGTTTCTAGATGTAAAAACGTGAATTGATATCACAATATTAAAAATAAATTAAGAGCAAACATTTGTGCGTATAAATGCTTACAAGTAAAATAGTGATGGAAATTGCCAAGATAATATTTATATATACAAGACGGCGAAATCTTAGACTTCTAAATCATGCGTAAAACAAGAAAAATGTCTTGACTGAAAAGCTGGATGGCAATCATACACTATTTGAGAGAAAAAAAAAAAACATTTATTTTGGCTATATTAAATTCCCTGGACCACACTAAAGTGGGGAGTCGGGAAGAGAGAGATAGAGAGAGAGAACGTTACCGATTTCCATGCTATAGGTACCTGCTAGTATAGTTTGTGGAAAGAATTAATGGAAAGATTTCGCAACGATCTCTTTGTGCACTGGCCAGATACTTTATCTTCAGGCATAACCCTTTTACAGATCCATTTCCCACAAAGCCTTCTGGGCCTCCGGTTGTTTTTCAGATTCCTCAGTCCTCCATCCCTCTCTCTCGCTTTTTCTGCGGCTTCATGAAACGGAATAGGAAAAGGCACGAGAGAGAGAGAGAGAGAGAGAGAGAGAGAGAGAGAGAGAGAGAGAGAGAGAGAGAGTGATATTAAAAATGCTGAAAGAGAATACAGACTTTAAAACCTAAAACTGATCCGATGTTTCTTTCGAAAAATAATTTAACATTACTCAAACAACATACAGAATACATTTTCTTCGGCTGCTGGACCATGCTTCTTTAACGTAGTTTCTCATTACTGAAAGACTTTTACCCTGCACACAAATGACCCGACAACTGAACCAGGATTTTGGGGAACAATAATTTGCATTGAAAAAACAAAGTGCGTGAAATTAAATATTTTATTTTCTAAGTCAAGCTGAGAATACAACACATTACAATTGGAGCGAGATACAATACAATCGACCACGAACATATTTTCGTGAGATTTCTCCACTATTTCTCCACTTTGAAATGTGATTAAAAGACTCGTATAAAGTATATCTTAGTTAACAGCCCTCCTAGGGCTGGCCCTGAAGGATTAGATATTTTTACGTGGCTAGGAACCAAGTGGTTACCTAGCAACGGGACCTACAGCTTATTGTGGGATCCGAGCCACATTATATCAAGAAATGAATTTCTAATCACCGAAATAAATTCCTCTGATTCCACGTTGGCTGAGTGGGGAATCGAACTCGAGTCTACCGAGTCGGTAGGCGAGCACGTAAACCACTAGTCTAACGCGGAACTAGACTCGTATAAAACTCATATAAATCAAACTGGGGAAATACCGTTGATCCTCAGCATAAGAGAGGCAAAAACACCATCGGAATACCTACATAAACCAAGGAATGTAAAGTTACCGGTACAAGAGTATACATGTTACAAGGAGTTACAAGGATTAGGATGTCTCAAAGACTTGTTAGTCCATCCGAGGAGACATCATGTGCTCACTTATCTGTAGGAGCAGGTTTTACTGTGCATTCAGTGTCCTAATGATTCTGTCTAGCTTTCTTTTAAACTCTTCCAAACTGTGTGTAGCGTTTTAATAGCTTACATGGAAATTCAGTGCTTACTTGCATCGAAGACAAGGTTTGAAGATTTCCAGCTTACTTCTGCTAGGAATTTGGTACAAGCATTCAATAACAGCGAAGGGTAAGGAAAAAATAAAGAACCGCTCGAATATGTGTGAACGTCTTTCGGAAGGGTACTGATTGATTACGCACTCACTGACGACGCCAGATTTGGCCACCATCTTAGAAAAGTGGCTGCAGAAATAAGCTTTTATTTTATTTTATTTTATTTTTAGAATATCTCGCTTTGTTCTCACTTCCGAGCAAACCGAGTCAACATAACAGCAATCTGTATTTTTTATGCTTTGCATCATTATTTATTCATGCACTCCGTTACCTATCACATAGATTATTGTCTTGAAAAACAAAATAAAGGTCCTTCCATCCACTTCCAAAGTCCATTTGATATAATGGGGGGTTGGGAAGTGGTCCGGAAGCAGCGCTCCGGAAAAGGAAACAAGTTTTCGGGGCAAAAATCGGCGAGAAAAAGAATTCTCAAGATTAAGCATTAGAGCAAATGCCCAGCGCAATCGTATAAATTAGGTCTGTGTGCCGAGAGTTGTTTAGATAACTAACGATATACACTGAAATGAATAATTTAAGGGTTTTACAAGAGCAGAATACTAGAGAATTGGATTAAAGATTTTTTTTTTTTTTAGGTCAGAATAAAAACAATTTATGAGTCAGAATAAATTTTTTTATGAAGATTTACTAACAGAGAAAATAATTTTGTTTGTGTGCTCTGATTTCGGTAGTGATACATCCCCCCCCCCCCCCCCTCCCCCCCACCACCTGCCAATGACAGATTCTTACTGCGCAAAACTATAAGACGAAACAAAAGGATGGGACGTCACTCCTTTTCCAGGCGAGTGAGTTCCATACAATTCCTTAATCCAGATTTTAATTCCTGGAAAACTAACCCTAATGAGAAGCCGATAGAGGATATTGAGTCAAAAAACAAAACAAAAAAACACTCGACTGAAAAAGCTGGACCCAGCTAAGGATTAATTATTAGACCACTTCTGTGTAACGAAGTCACCTGCGACTATGAAGAGCCACATACAAGTGAGGTTAAACGGAGGAGAAGGCGGATAGGGAATGACGTAATTAGGGGGATAATTAGTTAAAATTTTCTGCTTCCGTCACCCTTCCGAGAAAAATTAGGTTGCGAAGGGGAATTGAATTATGGACATTTCAAGTAGAAATCGAATTACCCATAAATTGTTAAGGGAATACTACTAATTGCTGCTTCGGAGATCTGTGATCGTTAAGAAACTGCCACGAACAATAACATCTTGAATATTGACGTATTTTGACGCACGAGACTTTCCGGCAACCTATATGTAGCAAACAGCATATATGAATGGGAAGACTGTATACATTAAAATTAATTAGTTCACGAGCTGATGAAAACGTACGTCCGCGAAGACACAACCAAACTTATGTTAACTAATATTATGAAGTCTATTCAGAGAAATTTGTTAAACGAATACACTACGTAGGTGGAATTAAATTCTAACTGATAGAAACATTAGACTCAGTAATGCTAAATTATATGTATACAGAAGCCCGAGCGTGAATTAAATGTCGCTATATGTTGAATTTTGTATAATTTATCCATTATGGACATCAAAAACAAAGCGCTACGTAATATATGCATATTTCTCAAATGCTACATGCCCCCGCCCACGCCCCCCCCACACCAAAATAACAAAGAAGAAGGGTGCAGGAGCACTATCTAGAACATATAAAGGACAGCAATTAAAGTAGCATCATATATCCAAATTGCAGCATGGTGATTTGTACTAAGCCATTATTACTGAGAGGCTAAAATGAATGAAATGTGACCAAACCAGAGTGCGCGAAATTGAACAATATAATAACACAATGTGTGCAAGTGATATGTGTGTTTGTTTGTTTGTGTGTGTGTGTGTGTGTGTGTGTGTCTGTGTGTGTGTGTGTGTGTGTGTGAAGAGAGAGAGAGAGAGAGAGAGAGAGAGATCATCATCATTCATACTACTTGCTTCCTTTATCTTTGTTCGAAGAGTGTCTTGCTCTATAAGTGGTTTGATGAGGATTCAAGCGGCGTGTACTGTCTGCAGAACTGGTGGCACTTTCTGAATGCAGTATGAGGGATACTTTTTGGGCTGGCGAACCATCTGCAGTCATGTCAGGAGCGGGGCTTGCATGAAGGTCATTGTTACGTTCCAGAGGAATGACTTTCCACTTAGCAGTAGACGGAAATTGCTTCTTGATTTGCATAAAGTATCTAGAAGGGATCAGCAGCATAAACTCGAGGAGATGTGAGTTGAATGGCACATTTGCTAAGCGGTTTGGCTGTAATTAGTGGGTTCTCACTGATGGGATTTTCTCCTTCAGCTGTGATAGCCATGAACTCAAGGAGCAAGATTTTCTTTTGGTAGTTAAGTTTCTGCAATCATAACTTTGCCAAGGATATGAACCAATCCTAGAACATACCCTTCCAACTAATTCTTTTGAAGATTTATAGTGTTGTCCGATGTGAGAACTTGAGGAGTTCCTTGTACTGCTGTACAGTAAGTTCCAAAACTGAAGCGACAAATTTCAGAGGATTTCGTTCGAAATTCACTAACTGGCAACTACAACTCGTAGCTGAAAAAATTATTTTTTTCTACAGTGAAAGCTCTATCAATCAAAATAAAGCTAACATATGATGCACAAATATCAAATCTAAGATATTTATAACAATCATAAGAAAAAATTACCCTAATTGTAATCATTTTAAAGTATAGTAATTACTTCAAACTATAGATACGAAACAATTTGAAATTTTCGTTCAACACAGGGTTACCAACATTACCAATGTATATTTCGAGCAATGTGGAAACAAATATTTAATATCATAGTGTATTATCAATTATTTTAGCGAAGATGCATAAAACCATGCAAGTATCAATAGAATGTAAAGGGAAAATCTCCGCGACATTAAACATAATCAACCATGAATGCACCTAGATTCAATAGAGAAGTTGGGTGTGGTTGGTAGTTCTGATTCTAGCTTCTAGGACCGAGCATAAAACACCATCTTCGAGAAAGGCTGTAACTGCTGCTGCTACCTTCAGGTGACTAGGCCTAGTTCCGGGCATTGCAAGTCTTACAATGCAGGGCTACTGTCTGTTATTTATGCAAAGATAGAACCTTCAGGACCGATACCAGGACCTGTCCTTGCAACTGGGAAACAGACTCGCTATACAAAAAATAAGAAAGACGGTCGCAAGCAACTAGAACACCCGTAATATCACCACCTGGTTAAGTAGGGAGACGACAGACCCCCAACCACCCCTCCCCCCCTCTACCTCTACCTCTACCCACAATACTAACTTCACATTTTTCACTTCAACTTTTTACCTCAAATCTTCGAATCATATCCCAACCGTGAAATTTAAGACTGAATTTGCGTAAGTGGGCATATCATAAGAGAGTGATATCACCCAAATTCATATTTCCACGGACAACCAGTAATCAGTTCAATCCAGTCAAGCATTATTGTATAACAGAAATTTATGAGCTTTTTGGATATATATATATATATATATATATATATATATATATATATATATATATATATAAAGAAGCACCCGAGCATGACCAATAGGCCGAGTGCTTGATTCTTAAAACAGACCTCTGGTTATTCCTGAGAGAGAGAGAGAGAGAGAGAGAGAGAGAGAGAGAGAGAGAGAGAGAGAGAGCATAACAGGAGATACTCGAATTAAAATAATGCTCGCCAAGCATATTCACACTCCGGATCGTATGGACAAGAATAGTCTCATTTATGCACTGAAAAGAAATAAAGGTGGAAACCTACGAAAATACTTGTTTGGTACGACCCTAAACACAATTCGACATGCAAAAATTTGCACAATTGAGAAATTCGATGAAATTATTAACTAACAAGCTGGAAAATATATCTCCTTGATTCTTGAAATAGGCTTAACCATGTAACCAATGCTAAACGAGCATATAACTTGGATTTCGTTTTTTTTTTTTTTACACCATCTTGTGTCTTATTTATATTTCATTTAATCAGATGCTAAACTATTCTGTGCTTTATCAAAAGAAATAATAACTTTCGATATAACGCTATAAAAGTAGAAAGTCAATTTACAAATATTAGGCCAATGATTATGCACTCGGTTCCTGCTGCCACTATATGGTGATCACTTGATATAACACTTTGAGAGCCGCAGATGTTTCTTGGGGGAAAAGTTTTTTTTCTTTTAATAAACAATTATTGAACTAACATTGATCATTCACTGGGGAAATACTTTCTGCGCTTATACAGTGAATCACTGATACGTATTATCAGATAAATAGGATGACAAAAATTGGAATAAAAATATACTAACTGGCAACCCCATGAGTTTCTAAAGAAGTACGATCAATTCTGAGATTTGTCGCTTCACTTCTGGAACTTACTGTACACTAGTCCTATTGCTATGCTTATGAAAAACCGGCGTGATGCATTTTCTTGTCTATTAGCGCAGTATGCTGCTTCTTAATATGCGTTTGTTCATTAATAGGTGGGCTCATTTTCTCTGTTAGAAATAATTCTTGTAGATCTACGAGGAGAGTGGTGGTGTGGAAGTGTAATCACAACGGACTGAATATCACACAAAAGTATATAGAGGGTATGATAATGGCCAAATATTCGGTGTTCTGCATCAAAGCTGAAGTTCTATGCTCCTGTCTATACCTGTAATATAGCCACTATAAGCCAGATAACTTCATAAATTAGCAAATATCCAAAGGGACTATGATGTGCTGTACCCCCATAGAAAGTGGATCAGAGAGAGGGGAACTTTCTATTGCACGACTGCAGTTATGCATTGCGGGCTCATCTCATGGAATTTTCCCAGGCCGATCATTTGGCCAAAACATGTAAGATAGGTTGTACTCTCTTCAATTATCCAAGTTGGAAGATAAAAACCTAAACATCACTGCCAGGAGATTTAGCAATGTTCCTAATCTGTGGGTCGGTAAAACCATAATGGCCTGTTGCTCAATTATTTGGCAAAGAGCATGCTTACAATAAAATCAACATGTTTATCTGCTGTTGGTATTTCCAGAGTGGATTTGGTACCTTTCTGCTAGCCAATTTATTTATCTATTTTTTTTGGGGGGGTGGCTTTATTCACAATGAAGGCCTTGCTTATCCCTGAGAGTAACTATCGAAGTGTCATCTGAAATTTGCTCCACAAATGCTTTTTGAAGTCAGACTGGTGAACACAGTGATTGTTTGTAAGTGTAGAAGCAGAACGCCATAAATGGTGGACTTGGGCAATGTGTGATTTGCTAGCAAGTAGCTGGCTTTCTTCCTTGTTGCTTACACAAGGCAAAGACATTGTAAGCTCAAGTAGAAAGGTCAACAAGCACATGGTGTTAGCCCTGCTGGTAGTCTTACAGTTATTAGGTAGCCAGTTTTCTTTAGATTGCAGTACCTTGAAAGGAGTACCCAACACTCATCTGTGACATTTGCACGTTTTTACTGTAATCAGCATTGGCCCCGCCCCCTTCATACTGTCTGCATGTATAGCCTTCTCTCTATTGTGAGAAGGTTCTGAACTGCAATCAGGTCTATGACAGCCATCGCTTTACTCTTCATCGCGATTTCTGAGGAGCTGGTCATATCAAGCAAGGTATAACACGACTTATTGTCTGAAATCTACATGCTGTTTATCCCCACAAGTTTCTGAAAAAAATCTATAGCAGCCTGATGTCATCAAAAGGGACCTTTTCATATTGCTTACCAATCTTCATTGTTGCTTGCCTATTTACCAAGGGGCATGTTGACACTTTTCACTAGTTTCTTGACTCATGTACAATCCCTTTAAAATGTTAGATGTACTTTAGATTTACATGATATCATCCACATAAAAGCAGCCTTTCAACAAATGCATGAACGTATCATCACAGTGTTATAGGGACCGTGAATAATCTGAGTCAGTCGGCAAGAGGAAGCATGTTATTCCAGTGATGATAATCTAGAGCTTGAAGGGTTTAATCCTGTCAAATTTTGGTGAGGTATACCAAAGAAATAAAGAAAATTTGCTAATTCTTAGAAAGGTCTTGGCTGTTGTTGCTAGTCACAATTGAGTATTTTTCATGTTGAAATGCAGGAGTGTATGGCAAAATTTCAATGCAGAGCCACAGGAAGTACACCAAATTTAGCCTACGTATCACGAGTTTTGCTAATGACTGAAATGGAAGTGACTGAATGATAACCCATTTAATCCTTTATATTATGCTTCTACTTTGCGGTTGTTTTATGACCACATTGATACCTGTAGCCTTCACCTTCTTGAAGGTGGGCCATGTGCATCCAAATCTGCGCATGGCGACTCCATAAAATGATGGACATCTCAAAGGCTTCTACAGCAAGGACTGAGCTTCAAGATTCAATAGAGACTGGTTTTGTTGGTAGGGCACATGTGACAAATGTAAGCATTGTAGGTGTCCTGACAGAAACAACAGTGAAAGACATACAGTCCTGCTCGGTAATCTATGAAGCTTGTGACTGTTCTTGGTGGGAATTGCTGAAAAAGTTATCATAACTGATGTGTGTCCCAAAACTGTTAGTTGTGCTGTATTCAGCGTTCTGGCATATGAGGTTGAGTCACTCCCCTATTTGTGCCAAGATGGCTTACACGTTTTGTTACTGTCGTACAGGAACGTTACGTTTTCTGCAACGAATTACCAGAGATTTTGTCTCTTGTATCAACTTGAACAATGATTTCATGCTCACCCATCACTGGTCAGCCAGACAATTTCTGTTTAAAACATAAAATTGTGCCTTACATGGAACAAACTTACTAGCTGAAGCAGCTGGAAGCTTACAAATGATCAACTCTTAGAAGTTTTATGATGGTATTGTAGCTCTTTCTGTTGGAGCCTACATCAGTTATCATTAAAAGGACCTCACTTTTCATTCAGCTGAACACAGAGGTGCATTTCAGGATATTTGCAAAGTTGTAATTGTGAATACTATTCACAATCACACAGAAAATGTATCAAAAGGAGCAGACTCAAACCAGGAACTTAGTCATCTACCATCGGCGCTTTGAAGACGAGGAAAAGAGAATCAGCAACAATAAAGCGAGAAACGAAGCCTAAAACCCCATATGAGAAAATAACAAAAACGATCTACTACAAACCATCTCTGACAGCAGCTATGATAATGAAAAAAACAACACTACCAATCTCGAGAGATGGGAAGACAGGACAGATATTTTCTATAGATCTGAGAAGTCTCAATGTAGCAACATAACATCCTTAGTCATGAGTGTGATAAATTCAAAATTTCCAAGTACATAGATGAAAGTACTTACTCATGAAGAAAAAATTTAGAAAATATGAAGAAACAACAAAAAGTTGATAAACATCGTAAAGCCATTAATTTCAATGAATGCTATATACGAGAAAAAACAATCCCCTGATATATATATATATATATATATATATATATATATATATATATATATTATATATGATATATATATATATATATATGTGTGTGTGTGTGTGTGTGTGTGTGTGTATACACATATATATGTGTGTGGATATGTGTTTATGTGTATATATAACTATTTCACGAAAATATGGAAATTGATGAATGTATAAATAAAGACAGAATCCATGAAGGAAAGTGAAATTATGTATGTATATATATATATATATATATATATATATATATATATATATATATATATTATATATATACATCGAGCAACAAATGTCCTTTAATATCTAATTCGCTCTACCTCGGAATTAATATATTTTCATATATGTTTACCCGAAGGGGAATATTTTTGTCGATAAGAGATTTGTCGACAAAAAAATTCCCCTTCGGTTAAACATATATGAAAATATATTAATTCCGAGGTAGGGCGAATTAGATATTAAAGGACATTTGTAGCTCGATGTATGTATATGAATCAGGGTAATGTGATATGACTTATATATAGTATATATACTGTATATCTGGGGCATAGTTTTTCAATATACAACATTCAGTGAAGTCAATGGCTTTTATGTTGTTAATCAACTCTGTTATTTATCCAGATTTTCTATTTTCTTCTTCATGAGTAAGTTGTTACTTATATATATATATATATATATATATATATATATATATATATATGTGTGTGTGTGTGTGTGTGTGTGTGTGTGTATATATATTAGTCTGTATGCATTTTTTCATCCAGGAAGTGTTATTTAACTGCATTAAAAAAAACTTGTATTCTCTCTCTCTCTCTCTCTCTCTCTCTCTCTCTCTCTCTCTCCGTAAACCCTGATATTTCTTCTCTGTTTTAATAAAGCCTTCATAAATAATTTTTGGCCGTCATACTTGAGTTTAACGAATTCAGGTCTTGTTGTTATTACGATGATTTGACATGATGTTTCATAAAACTTCCCTCGGTAAAATTTCAGAGGTGATTCGTTTTCTTTGTAGCTAGATTTGAAAACATGAGCTTAACGTTCACGATTAGAGCTTTTACTTGGGGCGAAGACCTTTAAATTTTGGAAGTTAGATTTTGTATGCTGTGGGGAAAGCATTACCAGTTTTGACAGATGGTTGTTGGCTTTCTTTAGTCTCGTTTTCTTTTATGTCACGCGGCTGGAAGAATTGAAATGAGTTTCAAGGAAGACTAGTAAAAAATGAGCCAAATTTTCTCCGACGCAATCGAGTTTTCTGTGTAGCGTATAATACTGTATGAGTCACGGCCCATGAAACTTTCAGCCACGGCCCGGTGGTGGCTTGTCCTGTAGCTTTGCCAGACACACGAACATGACTAACTTTAGCCTTAAATAAAATACAAAAAATATTGAGGCTAGAGGTCTGCAATTTGGTATGTTTGATGATTGGAGGGTGGATGATCAATTTGGTAGTTTTTAAGATCTGAGGCCGGATAGAAAAAATGCCGACCGACAGACAAAGCCATCTTAATAGTTTTATTTTACAGAAAAATAAAAATGGTAATACAAAGAAAGTTTTTAAAATTGTCAAGTTACTTTCCGAAGAGGGGTCCACGTATGAATTTGAGATACTACTGATTGTTCCTGATTCAAGGCGCAAATCTACCTATTTTTGAGTCATGGGTGGATATGACGTGGTCTTATGCCCCGGGTATATCATGATTAATAGCTGTCTAGGCAATCCAAACGGCTGGGTAATTAATCTGCTGATATTTTCACTTCTGTTAATTATGGACATCACTTCCTACGTCAGAGTAAAAGACTATCAACTTGTCAAGCAATTTTCGACAGCGAAAAAGAAAGAGTAGAACAATGAACAGTATGGCACAAGTAAATGAGAATAAAAAATTCCGTTCATAATCAACTGCAATAACTGAAAAATGGGAGACTGAAACACGCCTATAGTGTACCCTAAAACAGTCAAACTCAGTCCAAATACTGTTGAAGGAAGGACAATTTACTTTCCATGCTGTAAATAGGAAACACACTTTGTCAGCTGAGACGGTACATACTAAAATAAAATAAATAAAAAAAATAAATAAAATATAATTTTTTTTAATCCCATCGTATACCCCAATCGAGTGAAGTCTATGAAGGAATGGAGATATAACTAGGCTAACGTCTGACTTGAAAAAGGGGGGTTATAATGAATAAAATTTGGTTTAGCTTACCTCACAGGGTAACAAGTCGGCTTTGCAACGTTTACTCACCTGGAAAGTAAATGACTATTACTACGTGCAAGAGAGGATTTGAACAACACGCCTGCAGAAATATTAGATTATGATTGTGACAACTAAAATTAATCTGTTCAGGAGTTCTAAAGCTAATTTTGGTCAAATATATGAACGATTTATAAGATATTGGTATGTCGACACAAGATTTTTTCGGCATTAGTTTTCTATAAGTATGGTAGCTCAGTAAAAAAAAAAAAGCAAAATTGGTCATTGACAAATTCGTATTTCAACTGCTGCTTAGCGGATCAACCGTGTACAGAAAAGTTCTACATTATAAGCAGCTCTATACACCTACGTAGAATGCTTATCGGTTCAGTGCTGAATTCCTCTACGTACACAAAGTCATTTACCTTTATCTTTCAAGCGTTTTTGTATTTTCTATACTCTATCTTCTCTTCCTTCCTAACATAAACGAATTATACGCTCTGTTCATCAACCTACCATACTTCAAAACATCCTTTGTCCATCCTGCAACCACAGCAAATTTCTCTATAGTGCAACGCAGCATAACTACACCTCACTTGTAATTCAGTTCCCTCCTAATGTTTTGAAATTCTTCAGCCAATGGACTGACCTCCTTACATCCTCAACAGTCACTTACACAAGCATTTCCAAGCTTGTACTTACTCCTTCCACTCATGAATCATTCAGCTCTGCTTCTCTTCGATCATCCACACGAATAAAGCTTGGTTGAATCACTCTTCAGACACAGGATTTCATTCACTTTGGATAACATCTCTCCATTCCATCTTTTATGCAGAGACCCGTTTCTTTTAACTACCCTTTTTCTTTGTATCCAAATACTCATAAAATAATATCCCTCTCTCTCTCTCTCTCTCTCTCTCTCTCTCTCTCTCTCTCTCTCTCTCTCTCTCTCTCTCTCTCTCTCTGGCTATTCAGAGCTACATTTAATGTTTAGTATATTTTTCTGCTACAATAATTATTGTTTGAAAGTTAAAAGCAGGTGGGTTAACCTTGTTCTTCAAAATAAGACTGGCGGCCTTTTCTTTTGCCTGTCATATTTTACAAGAAACAAGACGGACTGATGACCGGGAAGTTGCCAGTTAATGAAAATGAAGCCCCAAGACTCGTCGAAAACGACGTTAAGGCCATCTAGGTATTTCTCTCACTATTTCTTCTCCTTCCTCCGAGAACATTCAGGGTGTGCACACATTTCTCTAGCTTTTCGTCCTCTGCCCTTTAAGTGTGACTAAACCCCCTCAAAACTCCCTAATTCCTCATACGACCTGTGCTAAACTTTCTACTGCAACTTCATACTTTCGACCCATCTTAGTTTACATAGGCTTCTCAAACAGGTCATCTCAACTTCTTTTGTATTTTTTCTCATTAGATTTTGATATCCACGCTTCAGTTATACATAGGAGACGTGGCTCAGCAATCCCTTCATGCATCAAACTCAAATAGTTGCAGATATTTACCAAGTTTTCGATTGAACAACTTTCCTCCATCTTGCAGAGTGCAAAACTGGTAAGAGTCGAAGTCGAAGTCAGAAAGAAACTGAGAATAGTGATTGATGTTCTCCGGGGTCCACAATAATACAAGAAAAATGTTATTTATGATGAAGTACCTTTTTGTATTTTTGTGTTCGTACAATACCAACTTTTGTAATAGTTCTGTGCGGCTCTCCTCATTCGTCTACCAGAATCCTAGATCTTTGACGCGTATTAACTGATTTCCCGAATCACAAAGACCCTTCAAAATACAATGGATTTACATCTATGAGATTTGTGGCCTGTTGAAAAATAGATTTTTCGCCCTGGAATTTTTATTTTGAATACACATAATTGCAGTTCTCAAAGAATTCTTTAAAAGTTCATTCTTATTGTTTCTGTTTGGCGAACAAAGGTGAGATTATTTCTCAAGAAAAATTTCTTGCTATTAAAAGGGTTTGATAATGAGAACTTATCCAGCTTAGAAGCCATGCAACATAATAATATATTTCCGTGAGCTGACTTAGATGAAAAATCATTAAATAGCTAAGCGGAGCTTACGTAATACAAAATAACCTTTCAGAATGTTCGTGTCGCTCGAAGTCCAGGTAAGACAGGTGGAATATATAAACCAATCTTGTTCGTAATATCTATAAATGCGGACCGAGTTTTAAATATAGGAAGTTTGCATATGCAAGATGGTATTTGCAGACCTCTGACTTTGATAAACAACCCTTAACAAAGGACGGGGGAGCCTTTCATGTATATCATATGAATTCATCAGATCTTGTAATATCACCGACTTTAATCTTCTGATGTCGATTGATTTGATTTGACAAAGTCTGCGGCAATTTCCACCCATTATTAAGGCAAAGATTGATGAGGGATCCGAAATGCGGGCAAATAGATTGTACTTCAAACATAAGTGCTCAACAGGACGTTGTGTACATTAATTAAGAGTAAATATTAATATTTTCCGGGAAAGAATGCGACACAGACAACAATAAAAAAAAAGACTTCAATTTTTTTTTTTTTTTAGCCTGAGTAAAAGCATAGAATGTGCCAATGCAATACAAAATGTGCGGCATATTAGGAAAAATATATCTCGGAAATTTCAGTATGCCCTTATGAAATCTGTGATATTTATCAGGAATATCAGAGATATTAGTACAGGTTACTTGAAGTTCCGTCGGTTGTTAGAGATTTTATCTTTGACGATGGTAACTGAAATCGGGAGTTCGTCCTCCGTGGAGTTGTCCATCAGGAGACGTCTTCGTCAGTGTTGACGACTTTAGCCACGTATCTCCCGGCTGACCATCACGTATATAAAGAGCAAGAATCACCACAAATGACAGTTGACTCTCCTCCATCGTCATGATCAAGCTCAACGTAACCTGAGTGTAACTTGGCCTAGATCAACACTGACGAAGGCTTTCTCCTGAAGAAGGAAAACCTCACGGAGCACGAACACAGTGTATTCCTCCAAAATGAAGCTACCAAGTGTGCAGCTGCATTCCTCTGCAAGGATGTCAAATATCGGCGAGTTACTGGCAGAATGTCGTAACCCTGATATCTGAATGTGGGTGTTTCAGTGCTAGCTTTGAATTTAAATAAAATAAAAACTACTGAGGCTAGAGGGCTGCAATCTGCTATGTTTGATGATTGGAGGGTGGATGATTAACATACAAGTTTGCAGCCCACTAGCCTCAGTTGTTTGCAAGATCTGAGGGCGGACAGGAAAAAGTGCGGAAGGACTGACGAAGCCGTCGCAATCGTTTTCATTTTACAGAAAGCTAAAAAGCCGCGAAATAGGTATCACAGAATTCTCGAGATAAAAGCATAGATATATGTTTATTCTCTCCTCGTGTTGATGAAACTCTGTAACTGAATACGAAAAAGAAAAATTCTTTTAATATGTTATAGTTGGATATGAGTGAAACATTTTTATTTCAACGAATAAAGCATCTTTGGAAATTGTTTTCACGAACATTTGCATCATTCAGGTCATCATTTCCGTTAATGTTATTTTCGCCGGAGGGATGTGTCTCTGCCCTCCGCCTCACCGAGCAAAAAGGGGCAATATTATACTCGCAACATCAGTAGTATATCGAGCCTCTCGTCCCTTAATGGAATAAAAGTGTAGTTCCCAGCCTTCTATGATGCAAATGTCATCGATCATTTCGGCGGCGGCCATTCAAGAGGTTCTGCTTTGCTTTGGACGCTCTTACTATTATGTGCCCGTATTTCCGGGGGTTTCGGTGAGGGAACTGCTTTATACGCGATGTATGTATAGATATCTATGCATGCATGAAAAAGCTAATGGAAATGCATTTATGTTTTTATTTACATCACCTTGAATATGTTCAATAAAAATGTGCGTATGAGACCGTGTGATGTGCTTAGGCATGCCGTAAGAGCTCCAGTTACTCCTTAGAATTTCTCTCTGCATTTGCTTACTGGTACCAAAATTTCTTATTCCCTCTAAAATGCTTTCTCTCGGCCGTATTCCATTAATTTTTATTCAGTGCCTTCTCTCTCTCTCTCTCTCTCTCTCTCTCTCTCTCTCTCTCTCTTCTCTCTCTCTCTTTATTCATATTCATACGTTTATGTACGAAATATTACCTTTTTATATCAGTTACACCTCAAATAATCTTTTAATCCTTCGCTAGACTCCTAACTTCCTTCTCGCACCTGTTGCTGCTTCCCTTCCATTTTCGCACTATCCTACTGCCACAAAAGATAAATAAATGAATATATATCTCTTCACTCTAAAGCTGCATCTACACTCCAGTAAAATATAACATAAACCCACGCCGGCAACTATCGGTAACACATTTCATAAACAGGTTGTATGAAAGTCAACGACTTGCTGGTAGGTCTGATCAGTGCATTTGCCAGCATTTGCCATAGGTAGCCGACGTGTGCTTAAGACGTTTTTACATTATTGTGGCCGCACCCTAGGACACCATCTTGGTGTTTTTACACATTTAGCTTCTGTTCTGTGAACAATACTAATTATGGAAAAATGGTGTGTAAGATGCATGTTAATATTAGTATTTTTCAATGTGGAAACCAGTTAATCAATGATTAGGATAGTAAGTATGTCATAAAGTTGAAATCGCAGTAAATACTTCTAGCAAGAGGTATGGCAAAGAAACAAAATTTGTTAAACCATATAAACAGCAAGAAAACAAAGTGAATGGAGAAGTTGAAAAAAGAAGTTTTAGTCCAAGGGCTTGGCAATGTGCAGATTGCCATCCACAAGTCGAGCTGACCGTCATTTAGCATTACAATAAGGAACCAGTCCTTCGTTTCGAAACGAAAACTAGACCGAATATGGGGCTTGTAAATTGTTATAGGAAGCACCAGTGTGCAGCTGGTCTTCAGAACGGAGACAAAGATTTAGGTGAAGGCAGAATGTGTTTGGCAGAAAGAACTTCAGAAATCAGGTACACAAAGTTTATGATGTGCAAGAGGAGGATCAATTTACTGAGAACGAAAAATATCAAATTTATTATCACCACCCTATCATGATTAGGGGCTAAAGTGGAAACCCCAAAGAGAAGGCAGTTGTCATATTATTTTCGTGAAGTGGAGAAAGCATAGGCAGTGTGCTACTCTGAAATGTCATATTTATGGCCAAGACTTTGAAATTGGTACTTTGATCATCCGGAAAGTCAACTCGCTTTAATAATTCAAGATCCTCGTGAAGACCAGAACATCTTGAATCGGACTACTACGTATCAGGGTTTGTTGTTTCTGAAATTGGCTTGTCTTATATCACATGTGCAGGTCGAAGTAACATAGAAACACGTTATAATAATAATAATAATAATAATAATAATAATAATAATAATAATAATAATAATAATAATAATAATGGGGAAAAACTCTCTATCGCGAGAGTATATATAATGTTCTAAGGGGTCCACAATAATATAAAATGTTGTGAGTTCGTGTATAATTTTAAAACCCTTTACAAAAAGCTTTCGAACCCTTCCCTGGGTTCATCACGATGAACCCAGGATAGGGTTCGGAAGCTTTTTGTAAAGAGTTTTAAAATTATACACGAACTCACATTTTTTATTATTGTGGACCCCTTACAACAACAACAACAACAACAACAACAATAATAATAATAATAATAATAATAATAATAATAATAATAATAATAATAATAATAATAATGAAAAGAACAGCCACTTCATTCTTCTGCAACCCAGGACAACACTCAAGCCATTGATATTCTTTAAAAGTGTACATCTGTAGTATTGTTAGCTATTATCACCTTTATTATGGTATCTTGAGCTCTTGCTCCTTGAGTAGACCGTATTATAAATTGAAGAAACTTAAAAGGGCATTCGACCGAACAACTTATCAGAAGGTTTCTGGTCCACAAACAAGAAGTGTTTGCGACGCTGTTGATGGAGCAGGTTTTGACAGCTGTGACAACTATGAGACCATTCACTTAAACTTGGAGGGGATGAGGCGTCACTAACAGATTGCAGCGTGATTTAACTTTACTGTAGCTAAACGCATTTGATTTAATGATTTCAACAACTCGATCAACACATAGCGAGATGAAAATGGAAAACATCAGTTGATGACATTAGAATTTGGATTATTAGATAACCTCTAATCTTAAATAATGAAAGCTATCTATCCATGATAAAGATTACCCGGAAAACCATTACATTTTAATAATGTATTCGTTATGTGTGCCTCTTTGAATAAGATATAATTACTCCCCTCGTTGACATTTTCCCTCTCCCTCCTATTTTATCACTATGTCCCGTCACAGATTATGTTAATGAGGCGAATTTATCTTCATAAAAATTTATTTATACCAACAGATTCTATATGTTTTATTAATACAGCAACCCACCGGAAAAGGTCAGAAACCGAGATTGTCGGTAGTTATTTCCATTTTCAGCCACCCTGATGGTATATGAACAGACAAACGTCCAATGGAGTAAAAGTAGATAGCTAGTTTTCCCCCATGGAAACTTACTGTGTAAGGAAAATTTGGCATGTAAGGAAACTTGACGTGTAAGGAAACCAGTTAGGATCTGGTCTTTAGTAATGAGGTAGCTGAACCCACCCCCGGCCATCCCCTAACACGTCTTTATCTTTTCCATTGACATGATACCCATTTACAGCTGAGTAAACTGACTGGCGGTAGACCGGGAGTGACGAACAGATCTAGTATACAAGTATACGAGAGTATGTAAACAGATCTAGTATACAGATATACCAATATGCAAACAGATCTAGTATACAGGTATACGAGTATGCAAACAGATCTAGTATAAAGGTATACGAGAGTATGCAAACAAATCTAGTATACAGGTATACGAGAGTATGTAAACAGATCTAGTATACAGGTATACGAGAGTATGTAAACAGATCTAGTATACAGGTATACGAGAGTATGTAAACAGATCTAGTATACAGGTAT
Source organism: Macrobrachium nipponense (assembly GCF_015104395.2). NCBI lineage: Eukaryota > Metazoa > Arthropoda > Malacostraca > Decapoda > Palaemonidae > Macrobrachium > Macrobrachium nipponense. The sequence continues at coordinate 29,376,244 of NC_061089.1, forward strand.
ACGAGAGTATGCATGCAAACACACGTCAGTTTGAATACAGCTGTCTCCCAAAAACGAAATATCTCCGGGAAAACTGAAAACAGAAATCACTCTAGCATTCTTTCACTTATTAATGGTCAATCAAAAGTGGAAGTCCATCTTTAAGGATTTCCTGAGCCCCGTAGGTTTTTATTGCTAAAACATTTTTAAGTTTATTTTCTTTGTACTTGACTCGGGGATTATTTTTGTTATACGCGTTTTCCATAAATATCAACCTTTTTCCTCGCCAATCCGCCGCTTCTTGAAATTTCTTGTTTTACAAGGAGCTGGAATTTTAGACTTTTCTACATATTCATATTTCTGTTCATTAATGATCAACAAAAAATACTTCATTTGGAATGCAGAATACAGGCAGCTACAAAGCCTGTATATGGTCTGGCGTCCAATTTCCCTTTTTTTAATAGACTCTATTAAAGAATATGAGACAAAAAAAAAGGCAGGCTATCCAGTGAAAAATTCACTCTCTCGGGGACTGACATCATTATAGGCTGACTGATGGTTGTTAAAGGCGAGATGGCTTGACCCTTGGGAAATGATCCTATGGAAGGTCACTCACGGCACAGGAAAACGAATTTCACAGCAGAGGACAAAAATGAAGGAAACGGGAAAGAACCAGCAGACGAACATACATATATCTAATGCCTACTCTCTCCTATAATTTTTCATTGTAGGTTACTCTCTCTCTTCTCTCTCTCTCTCTCTCTCTCTCTCTCTCTCTCTCTCTTCTTCTTCTTCTTCTTCTTCTTCTTCTTCTTCTTCTTCTTCTTCTGTCTGACCCATTTGTTCCTACTGAAAACGGGGCATTTGAGAATTGGTAAATGTGGTTTATGCTGAGGAAGGTTTCCAGCTGTGATACTTCTCTCATTTCTGTACGAACCCATATTACTGTTCTTAGTGAATTACGAGAGAATGAGACCCACCAACCAATAAAGAGTCATCACTCCAGTGACACCATATTAACATATTTAGGATTAGCTGTTACGTACACATGTTTTAAAAACATTTACCTGTCAATTTTTAATTTCCCATTCTTATGTAATAATAGGACCCCCACTAGTTAGTGTTTACTCCCTCGCCTGTTTTGGTTACACAAGTATATCATTCACTATTCTACTGTTGTTTGGTTGGCTTTCTTTGACGTATGGAAGGTTGAACAACTGTGCCTAATTGAGAGAGCCATGTCTCGTCCCAAGAAGAAACACCTGCTGCCTTCTGGTTATTTCACAGACGAAGCTTGCCCTCTACCAGCAAAATGGAGAAAAGGCAACATCTCCAAAATCTCCCCATCCATCTTCCCTTTGATCTTCCACCCCATATTCCTCCTCACAAGCTTTCCTTACTCATCCGGCCATATCCTCAAACCTTCTTCCTCCTCTGCTCTCTTCCCCCTTATCCTATTCCCCCTCGATGCGTGTCCCTTCCTCCTCTCCTTCATTCCTCATCCTTTCCTCCTCCAGTCTCGGACACAAGCGAGTCCCCTTCACTTCCAAAGTTTCGAGTACTTCCAGCTTAAGGACAGACCTCTTATGCTGTTGTGGCGGGTCTACAGAATAAACCTAGCATCAACATCACGGCAAGACCAAACAACTGGAGAGAATTTACTGTTACACAGAAACACTGAACAACAGTCTTTTCAAGTTACTGAACCACTATGACAAATTGAACAATGCAATCATATGCAATCTCCCAATAGAGCTCCCTGTTGACCCCTTTCTTGTGCTCAACAAATTGAAAATCCAATCACATGCAATCTCCCAATAGAGATTCCTGTTGACCCCTTTCTTGAGCTCCCTCATATTGTAAATATAGAGAGGTGCGAAACAAAACACAAAACAACTTCAGGAAAATCCTACCAACATTCAAAGGAACAGTTCCAAGCCACGTATGGCTAGACTATGGGAATACTTCCCCGCTGAGCTTCTCAGTTGCTACCATTGTTATCAGAATGTCCATCATCAGGACCGTTGCGTTGCAGAGTCCCTACAATTTGCGCCATATGTAGCAAGAAACATGAGACCAATGAATGTTTGGATAAATTCATAAAAGGGGAACCTACTTTACTCAAATGGCCCAACTTTTCTGAACCCTATCATGCATGGCTTTAATGCTGTAGTGCCAGATTAACTTGCATTGCACAGTTGAAAGGAGGCCTACCAAGATCGACACCAATACCAGTACCGGCACCCAGACCAACGACAGCCCTAGAGCTACGGATACAAGCACGAGAACAGGGTACAAGCAGTGTCAGAAGAGAGAGACTCAAAACAAACAGCCAATGACTACAACCTTTTGCTCCTCATCCTACTCCTGACCCCGACCCCAAAACTCAGACCTTAAAGTCAACTTGTACCTGCACTCCTCAATACAAGCTCCCTTCTAGATTGGAAAAGGAGAGATTGAAGGTACAAAGGAGTCACGGTCAGATGAGGCATTTCTTATGCGAATTCGCAGGTGCCATCAGCAAGTGTGTATATGTGATTTGATTTTGGAAGTGAACACTGAATGTTTAGAAAGAAGAAACATTCGAAAAATTCATAAGGTGAATATCGAATAACTTGTAATAAAACCCTTTGTCTTTTTGACGCAGTTTGATCTCTTAAATTTTCTGCAAGAAGATCTGAGAGAGAAACGCGTTGATGAAATTGTAAGAGGAAGAAAAATTCAATTCAGACTTCAAGCTCGCCACCAGTTTTTCAGCGAAATTAAAAAACTATTTTTAATGAAGGAATTAAGGAGAGCAGATGGAGCAAGAACCAATATGTACAAGTATTTTACGTGGTAGTTAAAGGAAGAAATGAAAGACGGTATTCATAAAATCTGCAAAAAAAAAAAAAAAAAAAAAAGTCAGCGGGTGGTGACGGAGACAGGAGACAACACTTTAAATCATATTTAAGAGAAGTTATTGAAAAGAAAATCCCATAAGGAATTATTGAAAAGAAAATCTCATAAGGAAACTTGTCGTTTGAGTGAAAAAGAAGAAAGGTGGCTTACTGGATATTAAAGCAGAGAAAGGGTTGAGAAATGTGCCTCAGACAGGCATTGGAAGTGAATGTTTGCTACACTTCTAGAGTTGTTAGGGGGACTTTAGACTGAGTGTGGTGCTCTGGAGTTGAATGAGCAGAAGATGGAAAAGGCCGACGTCACATCGTAAAGGGACTGGGAAGAAATTCTTATGGCTACAAAATTCTGAGAACAGTGTAATTTTTGCTCTTGTCGAAATATTTGCAACGCCATGAATCTCAACAATTCATCGGTACAGGGAATAGCAATCATGTAGCAATCATTGTTTCGAACTGTAGAAGCGTTTTATTGAACAGAGATAAGAACAATTTCATTACATACTATAGTAAATTCACATCACTCGTGCATCTGATGTCTAGGCCAGTCCCTTACGACGCTCCTGATTGGCTGTTGATAAGCCAATCACAGGTCTGGAAGCTCTCAGTCTCTCTCGAGAGTTCACATAGGCAGGATGTATGTTCCACCTCTCCGAATCCTTGCATAATAAGATCCACTCAAAAGAATCAAAGAATCGGGCAGTCACTACATCGTCATAGCATCATCAAGAAGGTCAGAGTCCCCGTAAGTGGGTAGTGCCGTCATTGCACCTCATGTGGTGTACTTTAGGCAAAAGGTTCGTCGCAGCGTCCCTTCGGCCCCTTGCTGCAACCCCATTTTGTCCCTTTTACTAAACCTCCATTCATATTCTCTTACTCCTCACCATTCGTAACGATTGATTCATAGTGCAACTGCGAGATTTTCCTTCTATTACATCTTTCAAACCTTTCCACTGCCAATTTCCGTTTCAGCGTTGAATGGCCTTAGTGGCCCCAGTGCTTGACATGTATGCCAAATGTCTATGAATCAATCAGTCAAAAAGGTCATACTATGGGATAAGGATTCAAAAGAATGGATCATATAATCCGTCATAAATACGACCGGGAGATAATTCGGGATAAATAAATCCAAAAAGAGTTCTTGTTTGTTTGGTAGAACTGTCATAAGCTCAAATAACATCGGCAAGAAGGATGAGGTCTTCGAGGAGATGAAAGGAAATGTCTATTGTAAATTCATCTGTCGATGATTCAGGATAAAAGTTGTATTTATTTAAGTTGGTATTTTTCAGATATATTTTCTTCCTTCCTTATTTTCGTGTAATCTTTGAGCTTTCGCTTTAATCAGCCAATTAACGAGGCCCTGTTTTGACGAGATAATTATAATCTGAGCATTGAAAACATTGAAAGGGAAAAAAATCGTGTTCTTTTCAGGTAACATGAAATTTCAGGCTAATTGATAGCAAACATAGGCTACGGGTTACGGGGGTATATCGTTCTCTAGCCAGCCAGCGGTCCCCCCCCCCCCCACACCCGCCCCCGCCTTTCCTAAAGAAAAAACATATATATTATTTTTGGAAAGCTTGGTATACCTCCATGATGAAATTAAAATTACGTGAAAATATTGGGACAAACTATTTGAAAACATTGATATTCACCATTCAGCGAGGTACTTGGTTTTCAGAAAAGTTGGTACCTTTTATATTCCACATGAAAACTTATCATTTCACAAATCTAGCTAAATCATTTTCATGCGCCTATATGTGACAAATACTGTGGTATTTTAATAAGAACTATGGTATCCCTCGTGGATGACAGTTGTGATGAAAGGGAAGGTGCTCTCTATATCACAAGAAAGATAATACACTATTAGAAAGATAATATGCTATAACCTCCATTAGCATAACAAATAATTGTGTCATTATTTGTAGTTAATAACCTTAAACAAAAATAACGATGGATCAGCCTCCATCAAAGAGAGAATAATGAAACCTCTACGAAAGAGGTCTGCGTTGTTCGTGTCAAAGGCATAGATTGCTTTCCATTCACGGGTTGTCCTCCTGACTAAGATGCTGGCAAAGTTTTTGGAAAAAGAAAAAAAAAAAAAAAAAAAAAAGGATTCGATTAGGGCAGCTCCCTGGATCCAGCTACAAGACGCAAGCATTTCTGATGTCAGCTGTGATGATCATCGCTTTCACTAGATTGCTACTAGAGCTTCACAGTGAATATGTACTGTCTACGACATGCATGTGAAGATTATAATAGAATAGAATTTAGGCCAAGCGTTGGGACCTATGAGTTCATTCAGCGCTGAAACGGAAATTGCAGGTTAAAGGTATGAAAAGTGTAACAGGATGAAAACCTCTGTTGCTCCTTGGATCAAGTTTGGAGAGGGTGGAAAATAAGATGGAAGACACACATTATGAACGGAGGTATAGTAAAAGGATTGAAAGGGGTTGCAGTTAGTGACCGTATAGGCACGCTACAAAGAACGTTAAGTAATGCCTATAGTGCGCTGCATGAGGTGCACTGGCGTCACTGAGGCCCCCCGAACGGGAGTGAAGAAGTAAATGGGAATTAATTACTTGAAAATTGGCAGATAACCCCCCACTGGAGTGAAGAAGATAATGGGATAATACTTGAAGAATTGGCAGATCACTCACCCTGAGTGCTAGCTGCTCATTCTGCAATCCAGGTAGACAGAAAAGAGGGAAAGTTAATGAGAAATTGATTGCACAGGAGTTGAACTAGTTTGAATTTAATGGATGGAAGTTAGTTTTCGAAACTGCTCAAAAGAAACTGGGTGTGTAACATACATCGGAGAGAGAGAGAGAGAGAGAGAGAGAGAGAGAGAGAGAGAGAGAGAGAGTAAGAGAGAGAGAGAGAGAAACCATTTCTCCTTTATACCGATGTAAAACCGATAACGGAGACAACTTCTCTTTGTATGGCGTTAATTATTCGAAGATCCGTTCTTCTTCACCATTTCTCTCTCTCTCTCTCTCTCTCTCTCTCTCTCTCTCTCTCTCTCTCTCTCATTTACCTCCTCTGAAACAATTTCATATCTCTTTGAGGTTCTTCAGACCTTCATTTTCATAATGTAACTCCGTTTTGGTTGCTTCCTTACTGAATGACTACCCTAGCCATTATTTCATATTATATAACTGTACAAAATATTTTCCTCTCCTTCTGGTCATCCAATTGGTACACACTGATTTTTTTACTTTTTTTGTTACTAAAAACAATCTCACGTCCTCAGCCAACGATACATAATATTCTCTGTCATCAATTGTACCACGAATGATTTTTTATTCTTTTTTTTTTTTTTTACTAAACATCTCACGTCCTCAACCAACGATTTACTCATTTAATTCTTATTCCCTAACATCCTACAATAACCACCTCACTACTTTTTAATTTTATTATATCTGCCTCTCCTTCCATGCTCGAAAATGCTCTCTGCACACTCTTATCATCCTAATATAGTCTGCATCCACATATTTAACACTAGCTCATTTCTCACCCACTTTCCTATTTGTTTCTTCGCTTATTTCTTATTACACTTCCGTATGGTAACTATATTTATTGCCCCATTTGCATCCCACCCGCCCCTATCCTGAATTTTCCCTTAACCGAGAGATGATCAGATTTACTTTTTCGCTGTTACATCTCTCAACTTGCTTCTCCATCTACTTTGCACTATCGCATAATCTAAAAAAATAAAAAAAACTCTCCTCGCCATTTTCTCTTTCCTAAGTGTATTTAAGAAGTCTCATCTTGTATCACTACGTTTCCGTGAATCATCACCTACTTGCAAATCTCATTTACTCCATTAAAGCTTTATTTAATAACAAAACCATCTGCAGACACAGACTTCACACATCTTTCCATTTTGCCTCCTGAACTCTTTCTAGGCCACATACGCTCAAAATTGTAAATTTTCCTTTTCCAGACTCTTACAAGCTTTGTCTCATACAAGTGGTAAACTATTCTGTATTTTGTTTTCTCAACATTCACGCGCTTCTCTTACCCCAATATTGGCTACTCCAAGTTCAAGTATACCACATCCTTCCCATTTCTACCTTTTTCATAATAAAGAGCAAAACATACAGGTGACTCCGCATAAAATAAAACTAATACAAATTTCTCCTCTTCATTACATCCAGTGGCGATTTTAAGGGGGTAAGGGAGGGGACATGGTCACGTGTCCCCTACCATGGATATAAATAATGGAACATTGTTTTCTTTCAATAAATCACTGTTAGTAGAAAAAATTTGCTTAGTTAATTATTATTTCAACAACAACAACAACTGTACAACAACAAAATAACAAATAATACTACTATGTACACTCGACAAGAAAACTGAAGATACAATTTTCATTAGCTTTCGTTCAGCCAATTTCCCATTTGTTTTTACTGAAAAGACATAATATCGCTAAATTTACTCTAGAATATGAAAATACTCTGCAAATTCTATCATATAAGTTAAAACTGCAAAACAAAACTGTTCAGATACTTAAAAACACGATATATGTCCGAAGTAATTGGAATTTCTCAGATGGATTCGTTCATAGAGATCTGGTAGATAGAATGTGAATTTCTGATTTTAGTACTATGTATCACGACGACAATATTTACTCGTTTTGCTTCATGAACGGAGATACATTGCATGATCGTAAGTGGTGAATGCAATTATTTTAGTTTCTACAAACTTATATTTGTATTCCAAAGCAATTAAAGTTAGCTGACGTCAATGGCACTCAATGTTCCGACGGCTAAGGCAGGTTGAACAAATCTAGTTGCATCCGCAAGAGCGTTTTCTATGATGTGAGGAGGAGCCCTAGAACTTCGAGCGGGAAAGCGCAAGTCACTGGATACTGGCTAACATAACGGATTTCACACTTTGATTACTTTGACGTTGACATGAATCGAATGCTAGTTGCTGTTTACAAAGCTACTGTCTAAACATAAATCTTAATCAAGGTTTAAGTAGCATGTCAGCTCAAAGATTTTCTGGCTATATGCTCCCATTACAAAGCAGTTCGAAGTAGCCTACAGCCCACACGACTGCATCTTTGCCGCGAGGCTGAAAGATCTCCCACGATATAAAACTTTAATTGCCTGTGCAATACATATTGAGTTATTTGTGGTAATAAATGTTTTTACTTAACACAGCTTTTTTCGTGAATGATTTGCGGATGAAACCTGATTTTCAAAAGTGAAGACTATATCAAGAAAGCAAGAATGACCGCACCCTGTGTCTAAAAATTTCCACGTCTTTTTACAATCTTTGAACGCTACGGCAACTATCGAATGTAATCAAGATTAGGGTATGAATTTCTTAGAGAATTAACTTGAATATTATGATCCTTCAAATTTTATCTAGCATAGTGCAGCACGATCTTGGCAGTCATATCATATAGCGGAAGCATAGGCCTATCGATAGAGATACTTAATTCATTATATTTTCTTCTGCCTTTCCTCCGTCACAAGTCCGTCACCAGTACTATAATTCTCTCTCTCTCCCCACTTCTAAAACATACTTTAAATATATATATACATATATATATATATATATATAATATATATATATATATATATATATATATATATATATTACCACTAAATCTCCCAAAGAAAATATAATGAAATTAAGTAGTTATAAATAGGCCTAAGCTCTCACACGAGCAGATTTTGCTCCTCTCTTTCTCCTCTCTTCCCCTCTCTCTGTCCTCCTCTCCTCTCTCTCCTATCAAGCCACTCCTCGTCTCTCTCTCTCTCTCTCCTCCTCTCTCTCTCTCTCTATCACTTTTTAAAACACATTTGAAAAAATATTATCACTCAATCTCTCAAAGTAAATATAATGAATTAAGTATCTCTATAGATAGGCCTATGCTCTCTCTCTCTCTCTCTCTCTCCCCACTTTTGAAACATTTGAAAAAATATTATCACTTAACCTCTCAAAGTAAATATAATGAATTAAGTATCTCTATCGATAGGCCTATGCTTGCTCGCTCTCTCTCTATCGTCATAATATTTCATTCTTTACTGTATTGTTCCTCACGATTTCCACAAGTACTGCCCAAATTTTAAAACCCTTTCTCTCATTGTTTAAGATCCGTCTTTAATTACGTATGCATTTTACGTCAGTTTAGTGTCAAACATTACTTATAAATAAGGTTTCACAGTAGGTTTTAATAAAGGATGGTCGATATTCTACCCTGAACTGACGTTACCAAACCAACATTAACGAATAATATACAGCCTGTTTCTACATTTAAGTATAAATGATTATAGGACCTCAACAGAATCTTTATGATGTAAAGTTGATGGAAATCTAGAAAGCAACAAACGCAATGATTTTGAAGCTCCGCCCCCTTTCAAGAGTTGCCAGGTGTGGCATTATTGAACAATAGCTATATGTCCGAAGATTTAAAAAAACTGTATCTTAAGTTTCCTTGCCGAGTGTACATATGTGCCTGCATACATATATAAATATTGATAGATATGTACCGTATGTGTGTACATGTTACATATATATATATATATATCTTATATATATATATATTATATATATATATATATATATATATATCCCCTCTATATATCTAGGGTATATATATATGGACTATGGATATATAGTTATATATATATATATATATATAATATATATATATATATATATATATAATCCTAAGTGCCCCCTCATGAAAGATTTTTATAAGTGCCACTGATTACATCCCCTAAAATTCAAAACTCATGACTTAGTATTTCATATTTTGCCTTGTAAATATTATTATGAGCATGGGGCAGCAACCCCTACTTCTCTATCCTGGTATTCAGAAGGAGTGAAAGCATTACTGATGTTGACTTCAGTAGGGAGTGAAACTGCGGCACAACGATATTATGTTGAAATAGGTATCTCATACATTTCTTATAATAATATTCTATAATTCAAGATCTCCCCACCAAAAAAATCTTAATACATAAATACAGTTTATATATGTGTGTGTATTTAATATTTTTATGATATATATATATATATATATATATATCTATATATATATATATATATAGTATATAATAAATATATATATATATATATATATATATAAATATGAGGTAAGCAATAAAGTTTTAATTGGTATTTCGTTAGCGCACGTGAGGGTTCTTCGGTTAAGGCGCAAAATTTCCCCTTGAACCTCTTCATGAAGAGGCTTAATTGAAACGCTTACTAACTTATTCGCCCAGTCTTGGGGCTTAGGTTAGAATACTTCCGATAATTGGAAAAAGATGTTTAGTGAAAAAGGGTGCGGTGCGGTAAGGATCGTTAAAAACCCAGAGTCTTAAAGGAAACTTCTCGTGGTGAACTACTGTTTATGAAAATAGGAAAACATTTTAGATTATTTCTTCCGTCCTAAGAATGGCCATCTTATTCTTTCTCTTAATATTTTTGTGCAATAAAGAGGAATGTCCTCTGTCGTCAGAAGTGTCTTATCGATAAATATATTCGTGTCTCCTGATATTGTAAAGAGATACAGGAATGGAAGATTCCCTATTCTAGGTACCGACAGACCACTGTAAAAACCCTCAATGTTTTGATTTCAAGAAATTTTAAATTCAATTTACTCCTAGAAATATATATATATATATATATATATATAATATATATATATAATATATCTATATATATATATATATAGTATATGGAGTATCAAGACAAAAATGCGTCTTCCATGTAAAGCTTTGATGTGCTTTCTCGTTTCATAGTCTCATCCTAGTAGTCTGGGTCTTTCCAACTTTTTGGTGCCTGCTGGACGAGAAGCAATGCTTTCAACGTGGTATGGCCGTTGGCGGTGCCCGCAGAAGCACAGCTGACGCCTTTGCAATTCTCTCAGGAGCTGAGAAAAGGACATGTCCGAGACATACCCGTCTCCCTTTCAACATTTCCTCGTCTGTTGATAGAAATGAGGCGATTTTCTTTATGTTATCGTTTCTCACTCTATCCCGCCGTTTGAATCCCAATATTCCTCTTGAAGCTTTATTCTCAAATCTGCAAAATCTTTCACATATATTCATTATCGCAATGAAAGCAATAGACTGTTCTAGACCCAAGGAACATAAAAGGGTAAGTTTCAAACCAGTACCCCCGTGACAGACAGACAGACAGTTATAATTATAATGAGGATATAAGATTCGATTTTACGGGAACACCTCCAACAATCCCTTTGGGCCGTGGAAACCATAAACCAGTTTAGTACATCCAAAAACTTTTTAAATTTTTGAGATACGGTTTATTCGACGTAATTTGGTTGGTGATTAGTTGTTATTATATGCAAATGACTTATAATTGATTAAGTCATTACTTAATGATTTTTAATTGATTAAAAGGAAGTTAGGTTATAGCCTAGGACCGTAGACCAACACCCTAACTCAGGGCTAAGTTCAAATGAGGCCATTTTCTTAGGCCATTTGCATATTGAGTAGCATAGAATGGCATGAAATATCTTTATATGAAAAAAAATTATCTAAATGCTTCAAGGAAAGTTTGCGTTTGCATTTAAGGTTTTTAAGTTCTTGGGTGTGATTTCCGACAAATGCTATATAATTCCAGGAAATTTTTTAAAAATTAAGAATTTGCAAGATATCACACAACCGCAAGGAAAGTAGGGCTTCATGGGAATACGAAAAACAATTTAAACAAAATGTATGTAAGATTTGTTATTTGAAGATAGCCTCCTGTATTCATACTCATGAATTTTAAAAAAGATTACTGCCGATTTATAGTAAGGTCTATTTGACTATTGCCATTGTCGTTCTTTGCCTTACGGCATTATTTCTGCCAGACTTGTCCCTATACCACTACGTAGCTGAGTGACAATACAAGACTATACTGTAGTTGGACTTGCCTGCCCTTTCCATAACCAACCCATATTATTATATGCAGATACTAAATTATATAGCTGATAATAGAAAAAATGTGTTTCAAAAGAGATTTCATCCTTCAAGAACTATGATCTGTTGGTTTCATTGTTTGTTTGTTATGCCTGTTTAACATTAAATAACAAATATAAAAGCGTTATTATGAGAATCTACAACCAACAGCCAGTTTAAGATTGTTTCTTCTAATTTTGCAATTTTCCTTTTAGAAAATTTCTTTATCTTATTATCAAATGCCAATTACGCAACTTATAATTAGTATTATGAGAATGTCGTACAGTCAGCATCCGCTGTAATTCATATATTAATAAGTACCTAAATCTAATATATGAAAAATTAGGTATATTGCTGGTTTTGCTCCCAGTAGCTTAGAAAAAGGATACCTCTGTTATTAATACCTTTGTGATTTTTCTGCAAATCCGTTTCAGTTCCTCTAAGTAACATGAATGACAACGTTAAACCAATCATATGAAACTTTGTGATGAAGAGATTCCTGATCATTTGTAGATAAACTTTTAGTATTCCCACTTATGTCTTATAAATCATGGAAAATTGTAACAAAGTTGATAAGATTATCAAGTAAATGCAAGGAAATCTGGAAATCTGGCCAAGGAAGTGGTATTTACATGTGTGGAATCACTGGCATTGTGCTTAAGGTGACAGAACGCTTAGGGGAAGAGAGTGCTGTAAAGGAGGATGGTGTTAAAATGTTAAGTCTGACAGCTAAATTAAGACATTACACAATAACAAATGAAATGTATTGATTTCGACTAAATACAGCCCTACAAATGAGAGAAATGATCTAAACTTGCTGAAATAAATACAAATGCATTCAGCGCTCATTGGTTGTGTTACGCGCCAAACACGTATGCATCAGTTAATATAGCACTGGAATTGCATAATTTATTTGTCGTCGTTTCTTCTCCAGCAATGAATTTACCCGCGGAATGGCGCCGGAAGCTTTTACTCGTCGGAGAAAATCCCTCTCCAGCAGTCCAGTCCTTATCTTAAATACAGGTGATGATGATGATGATAGATTAAGCCAGCCTTACGCTGGCACGGGCTCTTGCATGTGAATACAACCATTCGGCTCAATTTAACAACTGGATCGGAAATGAAAGGCATTAGTAGGAGAGAAAGTGTTATAGCAGTGAGTCCCAGTAAGTAGGAGGACGTGGGAATGGAACGATAAATTTTAAAGTTAGAGGGCGACGATGCAGGGATCCATTTGCTGCCTTCTATGGACACATCGCGGCAAATACCAATAGGAGGTCGGGATGGCTGTCGATTAACTTTATTTGGTTGATTTCCTATGATGAGTCACATTCTCACGTAATCGACGCCTGGTCAAAAGGGCCGAGGCACGAAGTTGCAGCCGATGCTTCGTGGGAGTTGCGTGGGTGAACGGTGTGGTGTCACATCTCCATTCAATGATCATCAGCCGGCATAGGATTCCTAGCCTGACTTAATCCAGGGCAATCGTTCAACAATGTGATTCTCCCGCCTCCTCTTGAGCCAGTGATATAAACGGTTGATCTGGAAAGGCCAGATTTACCAGTCGCCACGCTTGCTGCAACACGTTAGCCCCTGTAGGAGGGCAGTGCCGTCAGTGTACCTTAACTGCAACCCCTTTCATTCCTTTTACTATACCTCCATTCATCTTCTCTTCCATTTTGCTGTCCACCCTCTCCTAACAATTTTTCATTGTGCAACTGCGGGGTTTTCCTCCTGTTACACCTTTCACACCTTTCTGCTCTCAATTTCCCTATGAGCGCTGAATGACCTCGTAGGCCCAGCGCTAGGCCTTTGGCCTAAATTCTATATTCCATTCCATTCCTACAACACGTTAGCACGCAAAGGATCAGATAGATAGTACATGTATATCCCGAAGCTGGTACTACGTTAGAGAGGTAATATCATGTGTCGCCATCAGCGTTGATTTTGTCTCAATTTCCACGCAATTGACTTTACAAATTTAAAATTTCATAGGAGAATTAGGAAATTCTCCAGCCAGATGAATTAGCCTTCCTACTACAACAGCACATCTAAAGCTATATAGCTTTCTCTTAACATTTTACCAACTTTAAGAATAACAAATCTCAATAATGATTAAGAAGTGTTCATAGTGGGCAAAACTTAATCATGTCATTGTCACTATATAGTCGATTCAAATCCCTCCAAAATATCTCTCCAACTTACAGGGATCAGTTAAATGTCGTCTTCTGTACCAAAGTAAATGTAAAAAAAAGTCACAGAAAACGAGAGAGAAAAAACAAAGTCAGGAAAAAAGTCACATCAATCTTTCCTAGATGGTGACCCCCCCATCCCAGGCTTTTAACCCGGTATGCATACACCTTTGCGGCACGTATAGTACAAGCCCGTTGGTGATTACCGTAAAAACATAAGCAAAAGACTGTACATTTCATAAAAATAATAACAATCAAGAAATATTGTGAACGTATCCCGATAACTTTAATACCGGCCACTGTAGATAAATTACTTTTTCTTTTACTTTTTTTTCCTATCCAATTTTTTTTTCTTTCTGTTTGCTAGTACCGGCCACCTGTGCGACAGCCTCAGACTACACTGAGAGTCAGTAGTTGAGAAAAAGGATCAATAAGAGAACGCTGAAGTTAAATATGTCTTGTGAGCAAGATCTTATGCCTCTGTGCATAACAAGACGAGAATGAAGAACATGACCACAGTTGATTATGGCTGAGCAACCAAAACGTACGCTGACAATCTCACTGCCTCACCTTTTCAGTCCTATGTATATAAGCGACAAGATTCTTCTCTGAACCCAAACTTTTCCGTAAAAATCTCCCTTGAGAACACATTCCCACGAGGCTCTCTTATGTGCGTTCACTTCAGGTGCTTCATATTTAGCCTCCACCTACATCATTGCATTCTACATCGCTTACGCAGGAGCTTATCTGATTAACTATTTTTCTGCTCAAATAAAATTCGAATGTTTCCAAATCAAAACAGCTTCAATGAAATCCCTTTATATCAGAGGCCATTTGATATCACTGAATGCAACGATTCGCTGCGAAACGATTTTTGAATTAATTTCACCAATTCTGCTGTGTTAAACTCTGTTTTTCCCAGTGTTGGAATGAGTTCAGGATATAGCAGGAACTTTCCTCGAATATTTTCATAGATTTTTTTATATGACGATTTCATGAATGGACACGGCTGCCTTTGTCATACCGACTTGATATTTTAGATTTTCTTCAATGCTGGATGTAAAACATTAGAATTAGTTGCCTGTACATCACTTCTTCTAGTTTGATACCCTCATCCTTCATCAATGAACATGGAAATCTTTGCCAGAGATCCAAAAATTGAGGAAATCAAGAAGCTAATTTGTTATTACAAGTATATATCAATACACACACATACACACACACACACATATATATTTATATATATATATATAATATATATATATATATATATATATATATTGTAATAACCAAATAGCTACTTATTTTTCTCACAGTATCAGAACACTTCAGATGCAGATTCGAATCCTAGGGGGTCTGAATCCTACTGCGGACGACAGAATTGCTTCATAATTCTTTCCATTCGGATCTGAGGCTTTGTGGTGTGAGCATATCCAAAAATGGTGAACAAACTAAGGAGGTTAAAAGTGCATGTTGTTATTATAGATTTCGTAGCTATCTGGTAAGAAGTGACCATGTAGGTTATATATATATATATATATATATATATATATATATATATATATATGTGTGTGTGTGTGTGTGTGTGTGTGTGTGTGTGTGTGTATAGATGTACATATCTGTGTATGTATACATACAAGGGATTACCTTCTTAATTCATCTTAGTTTCCCATTTTTTATTTATCATTATCATCTCCCATTTCCCTTCACTTTGTTATTTTCACCAGCCAGAAAAGAAAAAGCAGTCTATGACACTTTTACCCTTGTCGCCTGCTTGTTGTCAGGAAAGGGCCGTCAAAGAGAGCATGCCCTAAAATCTAGATTTCAAATTTCATGTTTCTTTAGGGAGGCTGCTGTGGTGCCCCCAGCCAAGACAGCTGCTCCAGTCTAATTATTGTTTTTATTCCATCTAAGAGGCACCGCAACTTATACCTGTCTCCCTTCCAGATCATCCTCTGCTGGGCAGATGAATGACGGATGCCGCCACACTATGATAATGAACCAATAGGAACCTAAGACCCCATCAGTTGAAGCTTCAGTCCCACAAGACATGCCCACTTGGACGGGCTCCATCTTTCACCCTCATGTGATGCTGAAGGGCATCCTGCCCCCGTGCCACATCCCTCCCCTGATTTGGCTGACTCAAGATCGGCAGACAGTAATCACACATAGGCCTATGCCTCCCTCTGAACATGAAGGACAAATGACATGCTAAGTCTGTCCTGGAACAAGGCCTACTATGAAGAGGACATGCTCGAGACCAAAAGATGGCGAGATAAAGTGAAGGAAGATATGGAGAGAAGAGGCTTGGTGGAGGATGATGCCTTTGATAGAAGGCAGTGGAGAAGGCCCATCAGGCAACCGACCCCTTAATGTAGGGATAACGGTGGGAAAGAAGAGGAAGAATGCTTGAGACCAAAAGACTCATAGAACTGGACCCTGAGCTACACATTAGAAATCTTCTCCAAGTAAAGTCCTGTCACCGTTTCATCCAAGGCACAACACTCCTGAACCGAGACAGACATTTCTGTGATGAGAAATACCATCGCCACCCATTTTTCTTTACACGGCCAGAGGCTACATCTCCAGGCTTCTCACGGAACAGTGAACTTGCGAGTAGTACAGTAATGGGAAATGTGTACTTTTGCGGCTCCCTTAAGGAGAAAAGACGCCTTAGGCCTAGAGTATAATGAATATACGAGTATGGAATGTGAGTCGGATTCTTTTTGAAAGTATGAAGATTAGTCTTGACATTATCAATAGGAACATGGAACATAGATAATAGCAAGATAGCGATAAAAATGGCCACAAGTGATGTGTTTGAACAGAAAATGAAGAGCTTCAAATATAATTACACAAGACAAATCAGTTACAGTAAAGAATCATAGTAAGTCATACACTTATTTCTTTCGAAATGCCACCTTCGACATTGAAAATGATGTTTTGTTAGAATACTGTCAGTTTAAGGTATAGTGGAAAGAATAACAAGTATTCAGTCGGGCCTTTTAAAAGGCCTTTTAAATGGAACTCGAACACCTAAAATGATCTGGCGTCAGCATTTCCCCTCCCCTTTCAAGACACCGGGTTGCGGTGTTTCTGTCTTATACAACGAGCAGATTAGGACCTGCCTCACATGTGGAATAAGCAGACATGTGTTGGATGACTGAAGAGTTTTCCAACCTTTCCCGGATTACACAGCAAAAGGAAGATGAAATGATTAAAAATTCAAACCTACAAAATGCTGTGAAAAAAGAAGGTACTGCTGGTGATTCAGACCTGTATAATACATGGATTAATGACGAAGGTGGAAGATAGAAACTTGCATATCTAAGGGAGATATGGGCGTAAAGGATTCAAACCCAGATCAAGATGGTAATAATCTTAATATTAATTGAAAATGAGTTTGCCAATGGAGAACATCAAGTTATCTGTATGTATAAAGTAACAGAGGAAGTCGTGGAGGCTGGTTAGATCAAAGAGAATATCGTTGATATGTACAGTACAAATTCTTGACTGACGTAAATAAAAAAAAAATAAAAAAAAAAGACGTAGAAATGATGGGAGAGGTAGATGTACACTATGCAGAAATATCCAAGTAAAGCCGATCGAGATCGATAACGAGAGGAGAAAAAGGAAGAAAGGAAGGTTGTACAGCGTAATGTTCAAGTTCGGAAATCACACAGAATCGTCGCCAGTACTAGATATTGATGAAGAACATCTACGGTGGAGTTCAAGGTAAGAAGGCCATTCTGGTTTAAAGTTAACCTTAATGAAAGGAAATTGTAGAAAACCAAGTTGACTATTTTGGTTTTAATAAATTTACCGTTTCCAATTCAGATAAGGAAGTTGAAAGTATACAATTGGCTAAAAGTCTAAGCTAAATTAAAATTTCTCCTCTGCATTCAAGACGTCAAACTACTTAAACATTTTTATACTTGACGTTAATGGACCAAATAATATTAGGAAACAAATGAAATTATTACTCCTCGTTCTTTCACAAAATACATATTTTTCATCCAAAAACATACGGGTCAAAACATACCTTAGAAAATATTTTATCAGCATTATGAATAAGTCTTATCATAAAGATGGAACAGCTATTTTAATAAAGAGGAAGACGGGTGTTGATGTCTTCAGTAACGAGGTAGATGTAGGCTTTTCTGACCACTATGATCAATTCAGCCTTTTCTTTCGACACTGACTGACAGGAAATGGCACTGGAAACTGAACTGTAGTATTCTTAAAAAAAAAAAGAAAAAAAAAAAAAAAAGATACTGTGCCTCCCTACTTTTCTACCAAATGGGGAAGGTCAATAAGGCAACAGAAAATATTCTCTCCTGTATTGAACAGTTGGGTTTTCCGAAAGGATCATCCTTTGAGTCAGTTTATGAAGGCTCCAAAGATGCTTCGTGGACAAAGTCACAGACTAAAGCAGTAAAAGAGAATATTTGTAAAGGTATTTTCAGGTTAGGACAAAAATCGACGAAAAGCTGAAGGATGGACGATTTCAATTTTCTTATTACAGAAGAAAATCCAACAAAATTTTGTTGACTAAATTAGCCATTAGTGATGGTGTTACTATACCAAAAACCAAATCGATTTCGTGTGGGGACAATAGGCCGATTGACAATTAGCCGACAGACAAATTCGCCGACAGGAAAATTGTTTGTTTGCCTTTTTTTTTTTTTTATGTTGCATGGAACCAGTGGTTATTCAGCAACGGGACCAACGACTTTACGTGACTTCCGAACCACGTCGAGAGTGAACTTCTATCACCAGAAATACACATCTCTAACACCTCAGTGGAATACCCGAGAATCAAACTCGCGGCCACCGAGGTGGCAGACCAAGACCATGCAAACACTTGACCAAACGAATACTTTGCAGGCAAAAAATTTTCCACCGAGAGGAGTATTAATAAAATAATGTAAAAAGGAGGAAAATGTATTGGTAAAAAATAAAACGATTTAAAAATGCACAACTATTTGCAGAAGCGCTCAAAATTGCAACCCATTTTCCTTGTAGTTGACCAAAGTTTTTTGTCTCTCCTTAAGACGAATATATTTTTTGTTTCCTCTTGACACGTCAGCCAGTGATAACCCTTTTTTTAAAAGTATTTTTATGAAAATCTATTCCAAAATAATCGTCGTGAAAATGACCTTTTGACCTTTCATGCAATTCAAAGTATCTAATGGTAGGGGATCGAGAGGGTAGGGGAGACATAAAATCCATCTTCCTCCTGCAAACCTGTTTGTCCGCCCCGGGGTTGGGGTAGGTCCGGGATCGGGAGTGTAGGAGAGACATGACGGGCAGTGTCAGGTTCCAGCACAGAGTCGCGCACGCCATCGCACTTGCAAAGAATGATAAAGGGATGATAGAGTGTTGTGTAATATATTTGTATGAGAAGGCAACTGGTGCTCTACTTAACAAGGAGAAGACTGGCATAATAGGATTGGGGCCCATTTAGAGGTAGAACTGCGTGACCTGTGACTGGTATGAAAGTACGTAATGAAAAAATGTAACATTTTTTGCAAAATGTTGGTATTTGAGATTATCGCCCTGTGCGTGACTGGCATTGATTTGGTCTATGAATAAACTACTTCCCAACGATGAAGGTTCAAGGGTATAGGTAAATGACATGTTTGGGGGTTGAATTAGGTACGTCAGCAAATCTTCTTAATCCATCTCTCTATCACGTAGACATGTCAGCTTTTTAGTTGGTAATCTGCAACTGCCCTATAAAAATACACATTTCCACATATGGTTATTCAAATTGTAATCGAGAAGAAAACGTTCAGCATCAAATCGCTTTCAGTTAAACCGTAAAGAGTATTGTTCTCGTGAACCGTACAATAAAGATAAGTATAATTACTTTCTTATCGTGATATAACCATAATTACAAGACTTAAAATATTTACAAAACGTAACCAGTGCAATAGACTGATAACGGCGCCTGCATAGAGAAACCAGACGGGTGATCTTTGATTAAAAGCTTCTTTTGCTTAATTTTCCTAAATAAATAGAACTCGACAAAAAGGTTGCTAAAAAAACTAATTACCATATATTTCTATGAAGAAAAGTCGTTTTAAATTGAATTCAAAACGAAAAACAAATACACGACTTGGCAATATCGTGTTTTCAAGATGGATCAATACACGCTGGAAAATGTCAAGATCTGACAACAAGATGACTATGTAGGTTTTTCGTTCTGTTCAGGTCATGTCCTGTTCACTATAATAGAGGGCCGAAATACGATTAAGGATTAATTAGCTTTATGGGATTCATAGACCAGTGGTTGACGTCGCTACATGGAGTGAGAAATTCTACGCGCTGAAGGATATCCACCACTGAATGAATTGCGTTCAAACGTAATTCAGTTCCGCTGAAACGGAATGATGTTTCCAAGTATTGGGAATCGCTGGTGCGTCATATCCCGTAAACCCAACTTCAAAGAAGTACCTGTCAATAATTCTAAGCTGAGCGCAGAGTTTTAGAGAGAGAGCGAGTCACAGCCTATAATACTCTGCAAACGTCTTATCCAATCTCGATCGTCATCATCCAATTTAAACTCATGCAAACCACCCACACACACAGGGGAGTTGAGTTCCTTTACACGAAACTCAATTGATCTCCTATAATTTGAGTCCAAAATTCTTGTGCTACAGAACTGTACCACGAACAACAATTCAGCGTCGCTTTCAACGTCATTCATAGTTTCTTTCTCTGGTAGGTCATGAAACCAGAATATTGGGGATTAGTTAGTTCTGCTTGTTCTCCATTATACTTTTGATGGCGCACAACAAAATACATACGTTATGTCACTGGCACATGCTCTTAATCACAAAAATTATATATATAAATATATATATAATATTAAATATATATATTATATATATATATATACATACACATATACTATAATATATATATATATATATATATATATATATATATATATATATATATATATATATAATGTATGGATATTCTATCACCATTAATCCTTTTTTGTAGACATAATTGTAAGAAAATACTGGTCTCAAAAATTACTTTTCACTTTTTAGTGCATTTTATTAAAAGCGCGTTTTAAAATGCTTTCATATATATATATATATATATATATATATATATATATATATATATATATATGTAATATATAAATGTTTATGCGCAATAAAAATCCGAACCGCTTGACCGATCTAGAAAAAATTGGGCACATGGCCATCATTTGACCCAGGAACATAATAGGGTAGGTTTCAAACCCGTACCCCCGTGACAGACAGACAGACAGACAGACAGTTAAACAGAGAATTCGATTTTACTGAAACACCTCCAGCAGTCCGTATGGAATCCATAAACAAGCTTACTACATCCCAAAAAGTTTTTCAAAAATTTTGAAATACCGTTTATCCGACGTTATTGCAGTAATGATTAGTTATTATTGTATGTAAATGATTTATAATTGATTAAATAATTATTTAATGACTTATAATTAAGTAATTACTTATAAATGGCAGGAACGTCGGGAAATGAGGCGTTATTTTCATTTTGCTTCAATGCCCAGAGGAAATAAATTTAGAAAATAAATTGCCTTCCTTGTTTAACGGCGTTATTTTCATTAGTAAACGTCAATATTAATTAAAATTATTATAAAAAATTAATATTAGCTGATTAATAATGTCAGGGAATGCGATAAAGGTGATTAATGGGATATAAGGATTCTGTTTCAGTGTTACCACTCGTTGGGGGCTTCCCCTACGGTATGGGAAACCTGGTATCCGTAGAGGGTAGGGGAAAACGGTCTTTGTGTAGGGGGGACGTTGGGGAATTTCACTTATTTCCCTTTTTTTCTTTTCAATACCCTAGATAAAACAAATAGAATAATAATATTAATAGAAATAGTATCCGTGGAAAATATTAAATGAACTGAATTTAGAATTGAGGCCAAAGGCCAAGCACGGGGATCTATGAGGTCATTCGGCGCTGAAACAGAAAGTAAGTTGGAAGAAAGAGAATATGATAGCAGGTACAGTAATAGGAACGAAAGTAGTTCCCTTACGGAGAGAATTTTAAACAGATTCCTTGCCAGCATCATCACCAAAACTATCTCCCCACTCTACAATGCCCTCAGCAGAAACACCAGATAGTCAGATAGGACCCCACTCAACGTGATGCCTTTTAAACAACCAAGAAAGTAGTCACTGAATCACAACATTAGTGTTTGCCCAACCCCTGAACCAAAGCACATAACTTTCTCGATGGGTACTGTCATTCAGGGTGTCCATAAAGTCCCAGTGCCATTAGGTACAAATATTTATTGCTCAGAAACCATATAACATAGAGTAAATGCAGTTTTTTGTAGTATGAAATGCTCTGAATGTGCACTTAAGGAAATGTGGAATATTCTACAAAAAACTGCATTACTCTATGTTAAACGGTTTCTGAGAAATAAATAATTGTAATGGCACTGGGACTTTATGGACACCCTGTATAATAAACAACTGGCGGCACCACAGTCCCTCGGCTTCTTCGGTCATAAACTGACAGCTAAACAAACAGAGAGCTCCTTGTCATACATCTAGCAACCAGACACTTCTGACACAGCTCAAGTGTACCGCTTCCGCCACCCTAACGTAGCACCAACCTGTGACCCCTGCCTTAACCAAAAAAATAAAAATGCATACTCTGCCAGTAATCAGCGCCAACTGACATTAGAGAGAATCAGGTTATCATTAATTCATAACTTGAGAGGGTGGCTGCGAGTCTGGCAGCATTCATCAGAATTAAATGAATATACTAGTTTTCAAAGAATTCTTCGCCTTCCTCCCGTATTTCATATCAGGTTATTTCATCCATTCATTGATGTTACTAATCTTAGAGTGAAAAGAGTTCCTTGTGTAGAACCCTCTTTACTCGGTCATATCTAATTTCATCTAAATAATGATGACTGGACTGCAAAATGGTCACACTTGGAAGAATCTCTCTGGTAGAGATAAGACAGCTGTCCTTAGTATTATATCTATAAATAAATGTATGTGAAAGAACAAATTTGTATTTGTATGATACACACACACACACACACACATATATATATATATATATATATATATATATATATATAATATATATCTATATATATATGCATAGATTATATATATCAAAAAAAAAACAACTTATACGTATAAATAAACATATATACATATATATAAACACACACACACACACACACACACACACACACTATATATATATATATATATACAATATATATATATATATATCTATATATACATATATATATATAATATATAGTCATAGTAAGTGCCGTCGTAGCTTCTCAATTTCTTTACACTTTTTGCATACGCCTGTCAATACAAAGCCTATGACCCAAATGCAAGAATATGTAGCGATTATGACGTCCGAGTATCAGGACGAGGTCACGTTACCTCGTTCTGATACTCAGGATGCGGGTTCGGATCCTGCTACAGACATCAGGGTTACTTCATATTCTTGCATTTGTATCTCAGGCTCCATAGCGACAAGCATCTCCAAAACTTTTAAGAAATCCAGGAACTAAGACGGTGTTTCTACGTTGCATGGAACCAGTGGTTATTCAGCAACGGGACCAACGGCTTTACGTGACTTCCGAACCACGTCGAGAGTAAACTTCTATCACCACAAATACACATATCTAACCTCTCAATGGAATGCCCGATAATCGAACTCGCGGCCAACGAGGTGGCACGCTAACACCAAACCGACCACGCCACTGAGGACAGTATTGTGGTCGTTAAAATTACATGTGTATCTGGTAAAAAGTGACCGGTGGATTCTATACATACATATAAATTCTTATAATTCTCTCTCTCTCTCTCTCTCTCTCTCTCTCTCTCTCTCTCAATTACTATTCAGAGCCAATTTAATTGTAGATCCGACAGTAAATTGGGGGTGAGGTTTGAAGCTGAAAATAATGCTTCTTAAAATCTCATTAGGATTAGAATTCCTGATGCGGAAAATATCTTCCGTGTTTGGATTTAAGAGATTAAGAAATGCACTATATTCTGTTTGGCTTAATTAATTCATTGCTTAAGATCATAATGCCATAAAACCTCACGATAGGAAGCTTATCATTTTTGCAACAGAAACAAAAGCACCAAAATATTGGAGAAACCTGAAATCAGTCCTCAGTAAATGAGTGTTTTTTGGTCTCCTATTTACTTCATATTTTCTTGGCAGGAAAGTTTCTCTCTCTCTCATAATGAACAATTTCCTTTTCTCTGTGCCCGGAGGTATAATATGATAATCAAAAGCCAACAGTTTTTATGAGATTCAGTATTTGAAGACGCATTCAGTGAAACAAATAATATTCCTATTTCGTCTTTCATCGTGTGTGTGTGTGTGTATGGGTGTCTTTGTATATCTTAATTACTCACTTTCAGCTTAAATTTAGACCAGCTTTTAGTTTTGAAATACTCTGAACTTTTCGTTCAGCTGGCATCCAGTACAACTTTTTTTTCAGATTGTAGTTCAGTAATGTTAGATTCTGTTATTTAGATCTGTTATTGTGCCACATGAATTACACGAGAACTATATCGTTTAGTTAAGTACTTGTTCATAATGATTTATGGAAGTTTATACTCCATCTCCTCTTCCTTCTCTTGTGTTTCATCAATTTCACTTCCAGTCACCAATTTCACCCCCTGGGAGCTATGATGACCATGAGCAATGGCCAAGGGGCATGTGGCATGGCATGCTCCTGCTGCAAGTGATGACGGTGAAATCGCAATCAAGAATGATGACATTTCACCACTCTTGACCTTGACTTGCACCTCATGCTCCAGAACCTGGATGCCCCAGGCACAAGTAAGTATACAGAATGAACATCATATCTTATATGACCAAGTAGAGAAAATATATGTAAGTTAAAAGGACAGGTTGAAGGCGCAATTTAAAGGAACTGCTTTAAGAGGCAACTTAAAGAGATATGTTTATGTAAAGTTACTGGAATATATTTCTAATGAGAAACATTAGAGAGTATACAGGTCAAAGGAACAAGTTATAATTGTATATTTCTACAACATCAATTAATTATGTTTCTAATGTGAAACATTAGAAAATATATGAACTAAAGAGACAAGTTAAAAGGTTATATCGTTTTTATATAAATGTCGTCAGTTGCTGTTGTGAAAGAGGCCTTCCCTGATGAAGAGAAAGAAGGGAAAAATGAGATCTCATACCAGCATGGAAGAAGCAGAAGAGTTTTTAGTAGAAGCAGACAATGGATGAGTACACAAACCATCCTCCTCTCCTATCCTTCAACCACTGCAGCTAGTGTGCATCCTAGCTCCACCTATTCTATTACTGAGCATTGCCTTCTACTTGAGTACTTGCAACTTGCCAAGTCTCGATGACATCTGAGCAACTGGAAACACAGTACACCAGGTGGCAAACTTAAATTCTTCCAGGATGTCTTGAGTCTAGAGGTTTTTGCTACATTTCCTCTCCTCGACAATGAACAGCCAAGGGAATCCCCTGACATGTTTTACAAGAACCAGGCATTCTTCAGATTGGACACAAAATAGTTCCTGCAAGTTGGCGAGACCTAACCTATAGTTACAAAGTGATGGCGGTACACAACGGAACTAGACCAGGCAGCATGCAGCAGTACTTACATGCCTAATAAGCCTGATGAGTTTTGCTTCAAACTCTTCTACTGTGCTAATGTGGATGGGTTCATTCATGATATTCTTATGTACCAACGGCCTCTACCTATGATATCCATTACCAACAAACAAAGCGAATATACTCTACAGCAGCAAAACCATCATCACCTTGGCCCAAATCATACAAGAACCCAAGTGTACCTGCAGCTATGCTGTTCATTTCTTCACTAGTATAGACCTTGTTTACTACCTTAGGCACCATGTTGGAAACAGATATGTCGCGATTGCAAGGTCAATCAATCAAAAATCAGTGAAGGGAAGTATTGGTGACTACTGGTCTGCTGATGGAATCCCTGCCCTTTGTAGTGAGGACAACAAGAATATTATCATCTTGTCATACAAGATGGAGATGCCTTCAAAATGTATGACATGGCTGCCAAAGGCAAGCTCGACAATAGCTGTCTAATGGTCATCCAGAAGTATAGTTGTAAGATGTGAGGCGCTCACAAGAGTATCATGCTCTGCCATATTCTGCAAGACACCCATTACACCCAGATGATGCACAAGGACCTTTGGATATTCTATTGATGCCTGCACAAGCAATGCATGGGTCCTGTATAAGAGCGACTCACTGTTCTTGGAGGAAAACGAATGGGCTTCCAAGCAAAGCCGAGACATCTCCAGGATACCCAAGTAACAGACAAGTCTCCAGACCAATCAGAAGGTCCCTTGCTACGCAAGAGAAGCTGTTAATACCTAAGAGAAGAAACAGATCAGACTAACCACATGGTAGTATTAGTCATCAACTGGCAGATTTCCAAAGTCTGAAGAAGGGGTTATGCATCGTTCCAGGTGGGTCTACAAGTCTAACAAGATAGGCCCCAAACTCTCTGAGACTAACTTTGCTCTATTCCATAAAGGCCAAGATGCACCTGTGTGAAATTGTAAATACTGTATGTAAGTATGTTTCACTTTCCATATTGTGCATCTTCATATTTATATTCAAAATTTCATAATTCCATTTTTATTCCATGTTTGTTCCTATTTTAAGTATTTCATGCTTGCAGTCTATATTTCATTACTATTTTCATTCTAGGTAGAATTTGCTATATGGCATTATATAACCTGTTTTCTATATTTTACAAATTCTCTTCTATAAAATTTTGTATATAGTTCTGTAAGTTGTCTTGTACTTTTTATAAATGTTAACTACTTTTTACAAGTTTTTCCACCCTTGAATAGTATTCATGTATCAACTATTGCCTTTTACTGGCTATTGCAGGTGAAAACTTGAATAAATATTGAAGTTCCAAGAGTTTGTGTTTCCTACCCCAAAAAGGCACCGTGCCACCACGCACCACTTTATTAATGCCATTTTGTGGCCCATGTGCAACATATTCCAGAAACCAATATGACGTAAAATTGTCTTAAACATTTATATATAATGTGACATCCCAAAAGCGCTTTTTGAAATGCACATTATTTCTGGAGGTGCCCGCTGAAAGGTTCATTTTATTTGGTATAAGGGAAAACTATTTTAAAACATATTTTAAATTATTTTAAGGCAACGAATAATATGTCAAGATATAAGGAAATTAGAGAGAAAAAGGGAATAATAACACGAGGAATATTAACAACAAGGTCATACGACGCAATAGAATGGTGATATTAGCCACCAATATTATCTTTATCATTTTTACTATGACTTCCAAATATTATTCCTGGACGCACTTGAATTTACTAACTTAAAAGAAGACGAATTTGGTTAGTGTTGTGTGGTCACCAATCTTGTAGAAAATAAGCCCACGATCTAAGATCATAAAAATATTTTATATAATATTGACGAAAATGTCGATATATATAACTCCCCGAATTTCGACAAAAATCAATAAAATAAAACATACATTATAATATATTTAACGACTAAATGTTTGGCGAAGCTTTATCAGGAACTTTTTTTTTCTAATCTAAAGAGGTTTGTATCTATAAATCTTTGATGGATGATAGATTTCACTGTGCAAACTTCGTATAATTTAAGTCTATATATGCAAAATTAAATGAAATGTCAAAATCTGAAAACAAAGGGTACTAAAAATACTTAGAAGGAACATAACTCTCCCAAAAGATTTTTTCCTTTATCTTGTCGTGGGAGAGAATATGAAAGATTTCCCTGTAGTGAAGTTGACCTTTGTCCTTTAAGGCCGAATTTGACAAGGTCTGTTATTGAAGAATTAGTGTTGCTATAAATCTGTATCCAAAAGGATACTACAACTAAGTTAAGGCTATTGGTTCTTTAATCTGTCCAAATTCTGTAACCTTGAACTTTAACCCGTACGATCCAAGCATTTTAAAACAATTATTGGAAATTACCGTCATGAGTCACGAATGCGGAAAGATACATTAGGTATGTGGTCACCTGTGAGGAATTTAAACTTTTAAAGATTACAGACCTTGACATTATTTTATAAAGACCGAACTAAGGAATTCCTCTACACTTTATTAGCATGGAAAGGATACCATCGTTTGCAGCCGACCTCGTGACACCTGTCACTGAATTTAATCTTCAAGTCTTGCTCCCGAAAGTGGAGGACTTCTTATGGATGTCTTTGTTTGTTTGTTTGTTTGTATGGTGTTTTTACGTTGCATGGAACCAGTGGTTATTCAGCAACGGGACCAACGGCTTTACGTGACTTCCGAACCACGTCGAGGGTGAACTTCTATCGCCAGAAATACACTTCTCTCATACCTCAATGGAATGCCCGAAAATCGAACTCGCGACCGCCGAGGTAGCACGCCAACACCATACCGACCACACCACTGAGGCGCTACTCAAATGGATGTCTGTCAGCATCAAGTTTAATCAAAATCCCTTCATTAGTGTTCACGTAACTGTGCTAACAGACAGACAAAGAGGCACGAGCACAAACACAGATAGAGACAGAGATGCTGGCAAACATGATTCAAAAACAGAACTGCTCTACGAAGGTTTAGATTATACAGACCAACAACTAAATAAATACAGCTAAGCACTCAGTGCAAATTACCTTTCCCATGTTTACTGCTGAAAATGTTCTGAGATAACTTACAGCAAACGAACTTTTTATTTTATTTTTTCTAAACTACAATTTATTTCTTTCATCTTGTCAGTGTTCAAAACAAGTATATTTTGCAACAAGAGATATACATCTTTCAGGCGCGTTTCCTATAAGGACGCCAGCTTTTAGTCTGTTTATTGATGCTTTTAGAGGAAGCATTTTTTCACATTTATTCGTTTAAAACCCCAAAATAGAACAAAAAAAAAAACTCTCAACGCAGGTTTAGATTATTTTAAAAGTTGATGAAGCAATAAGTATTTACGAAGGAGAACGAGTTATTTCAATGCTCAAAAGAAGTAGCAAAAAGTGAAACGAGGAAAATAATAGCAATAAGACGAGTTTTTCTTTGCATCATAAAAGCGTTTAAGCTGGCATTAACCTACATGCAACATACTTATAGACGGTGGTTTGATGGCCTGGGAGGCTTGGGGGAGGGGGGGTGGGGGGGGAACGTCATCTTCGAAACTATAAGCTTCAGTAAACTTACTCAGATTTTGCAAAATACTATTTTTTGGCGTTTGCGGGATCTTCTTATGCTACTTGAGTGGAGTCCAGTTTCAAGGGTTCACATCGTTCTAAAACAAGTTCAATACACACTTACACAGAAAACCATCTTCTATTTTTTCTCAAGATTTTGTGTTCTTCAACGTAGCAGAAATCTTCGAATTCTCGAAAGGCTCCTACTCTCTTGGATAACATGGGACAGAGGGAATCAATACTACGGGAAAGGTCCTCCAAATATTTTGGCAATGTACGTGAAGTATATAATGCGCATAAATGCATTAAATGGCACTTACATTTTACGGGAAAAATCCAAAGAGATCCCCCGATGAATAAATGAGAAACGGAATATTTTCCAAGCATAACACTACATACATAGGCCCAAAATCCGATCATTTACTCCAGGATGTTGCAGGCTGTCATGCACTCTTTCATTTTACGATAAAATTAGCGTCACCGTTGAAGAGGATGCTCTTTCTTTTTTTTCTCTTTATCAGGTTCACGATCAACTTGTCTTGGAAGCCGCTTTTGGTTGGCATTTGTTTTATTCTGTCTTTAGGCGGGTTTCCCAACACGTTGTTGCACACTTAGCGTATGAGTCGATCGGTGATCAATGGTGGGCCGCAGGGCATTCCCCTCGGCGTCGAGGCATCTGTCTGCATTTAGCGCCTTGGTTTGTTCCAGCACTGTGGTTCCTCTGTATTGTTAAGTTGAGTTCAATATGAAATCTAGGCCAAAGGCCAAGCACTGGGACCTATGAGGCCATTCAGCGCTGAAAGGGAAATTGACAGTCAAATGTATGAAAGGTGTAACAGGTAGAAAGCCTCAAAGCAGTTGCACTATGAATCAAGTGTTAGGAGAGTGTGGAACGTAAGATGAAGAAAGAGTATACGAAAGGAGGTACAGCAAAAGGAACGAAAGTGTTTGCAGCTAGGGGCCGAAGGCACGCTACAAAGAACCTTAAGTAATGCTTACAGTGCACCGCATAAGGTCCACTGACGGTACTATCCCCACTAAGATATCTGTATTGTTAAGACATCTAAGAATAGGAGTCTTGTTCTCACTGTATTCTGTAGCAAAGTTCTAGGATGAGCTTCTCTGGAGAGCATTTGGCAGGTCCTTTTGTATTTCATCGATGTATCTTGCAAAAGTGCGGGGTTTCCGGTGGTCTTAAAAAGGCTGTTTCCTCTGAGTAATCCTTGTAGGTGTTGGCAAATAAGACATCGGAAAGACTCCCCATGGCTACATCATCTTTCTGACGGATGAGGTCACTCTTGTGCCATGGTAACGGGCTCCTTCATACATCTTCTAACATGGTTTTTAAGAGGGTTTCGGGAATGAGTGTATATATATATATATATGTATGTATATAAATATATATATATAATATATATATCTATATATATATATATATTATATAGACACACACACATATATATGTGTGTGTGTGTGTGCGTAGTATATATATAAATATAGATATATTATACACATACACGCATATGTCACTCTGCTTTTAATACTTCTTCCAACTGGTAATGGTTTCTACATTTTCCTTTCTCTCATTAAACTGTTTTATATTCTGATTGTAATTTAAAGTATGAGTCTGTTTTTATATACATTCTAATGTACTATTCCAGCTTTGATAATGAGACAGCTGTCTTGAAACGTCAGCAATTAAATAAAGAAATGTCGTTACTATGAACGTCTTTCTCTCCCCTTGGTCCTCTCTCGGCTGATAGCAGCCGTCTACCCACTCAGCTATATAGTATATATATATATATATATATATATAATATATATATATAATATATATATATATATATATATATATAAGTGTATGTTTGTTTGTAAGCGTGCATATGTATTTATGTATGATATATATATATATATATATATATATATATATATATATATATATATATGAAGATAAAAGGTCGATAAAACACTGTTTTAACGTTAAAATAGTGTTTTATGGGCCTTTTATTTTCATATTATACTGTTGTATTACAGTAAAAGACGTTAAATATATATATATATATATATATATATATATATATATATATATATAAACTAACACACACATATATATATATATATTATATATATATATATATATATATATATATATATATCATATCCATATTATGCTGAAGACGGGGAAAAAGTAACAACCAAAAAAGCTTAAGCAACAAATTGTGCGAGAAGCCTCGGCGTCCAATGGTGGAGTTTTCCTCCTGGACCTCCTGACCCACGTGGGATGGGAAACAGCAGAAGAAAGGCAACGTGGTATTCCGCAGCCTCCATCGAGCTTGAATTGAATAATCGGATTTACCGAAACTGAAGCTGCAGACGACGTCAACATGAGGCTCAGTGTCAGGTCTCATTGAGAGCGAGCTATACTATTTCCGTTGATGTGAAAGGCCCTATGATCAGTGACCTTGCATCTGTTACGCTTCCTTTGAGCCCGAAGGTGGGCTCTCACGCGCCGAATTTTCTCTTCG
Organism: Macrobrachium nipponense; assembly: GCF_015104395.2. Lineage (NCBI taxonomy): Eukaryota > Metazoa > Arthropoda > Malacostraca > Decapoda > Palaemonidae > Macrobrachium > Macrobrachium nipponense. The sequence goes on from NC_061089.1 coordinate 29,408,002, forward strand.
TTATTTGCTATTAGGATTCGCAATGCTCTTTGCCATTCATTTCAAAAACTGCGCACCATTTTGCTTATGAGATATTTACGGCAGCCCTAAAACGCGCTAGCGCACTGCAAGTGAGCCACTAATCTCTCCCCAAACATCAATAGTAAAAATATTCTAATTGGAATATACATAAACGTAAATACATATATGTACACAAACATATATATGTGTATATTTTCATTCCATTTCAGTCAAAAGTACTTCATTGTAACATTCATTTTAGTCAAAATTGGCTTTTTTTTTATAGTAACATTCATTTATTTATTCTATCTAATAATAATTGGAATATACATAAACGTAAATACGTACATATACATACATACATATCTATATGTATATGTACTTTAATTCCATTTCAGTCAAAATTACTTTATTGTAACATTCATTCCAGTCAAAATTTGATTTTTTTTATAGTAACATTCATTTACTTATTTTATCTAATAATATTTGGAATATACATAAACGTAAATACATATATATACATACGCACACACACACACACACACATATATATATATATATATATATATATATATATATATATATATATATATATATTCATTCCATTTCAGTCAAAAATTACTTTGTTGTAACATTCATTTCAGTCAAAATTAACTTTTTTTTTATATATTAACATAATATTTATTTATTCTATCTAATAATCATTCCAATGCCCAACAACGAAAAAATTGGTATGGGTAGGCTAGCCATTAATTAAGCCGTACATATGCCGTCCAACACTAAAGATGACGGGCACTGAATGTGATCTAAACTTTTGCTAACAAGTTTATTTAGTTAAATAGTACCAAAGCACCGAGCTATAATTTTTTGGATCCTAAGAAAAAAGCTGAGAGAAAACTAGGCCTTATGAAGACAGCATGAATATGTATGTATGTAGGTGTGTGTGTCTATATATAAGTATATATATATATATATATATATATATATATAATATATACATATATATATATATATATATATATATATATATATATATATATATATTATATAAGTGTAATAGGCCATAAAAACGATGTTTTAAATCTAAAGACTATATTTCGGTGGATTTTCTTCCACCCTTGTCAAGCAGTACGTATCCTTGATACGTATCCTGTTTTAACAGAAGAATCTGTCTTCATATATATATATATTGAAATCATTGCGAAAAAATAACTAAGGACCGTTTTTTGTTTTTTTTCTGCTCTGTTTTGAAGAGCGATGAAGGTCAGAAGCCCGTAGTTTTTACGATATGAAATCGACCACATAATTGAAATTGCAGGCAATTTGAGGTATCCAGACAGTTTTACTGAATACGCCTTTTTATGAAGCACGAAAAACGTTTAAATGGACGGATGAAAACTGGAGTTTGAAAAAAAAAAACTTCCACAGCTTTCTTTTTATACTTGTTTTAATAGCATCCCGAGAAAGGTTAAGCCACAGGGAATTATGTGATTTTTAAAGCGCTGGGGACATTCAGGAACATATTTATTAGAAATTCGCCGGAATATATATATATATATATATATATATATATATATATATATATATATATATATATATATATATATATATATATATATATATATATATAATATATATTTCTTGTACAGAATTAAAGCTTTCGACCATCAGCTGATGGTCGAAAGCTTTAATCCTGTAAAAGAAATATATATTTTAACTACAAAAGGATTTTACTTCATTGTGGATTGTATCCCCAATTACTTAGAGGTACGACATAGTACCTGGCTTCTGTATATATATATATATATATATATTCATATATATATATATATATATATATATATATATATACATACATATGTATGTGTGTGTATGTGAAAACGTATTATATATTCAGGTACAAACCCCTTCCAGCGCCTCAGTGGCGTGATCGGTATGGTCTTGGCCTGCCACCTGTGTGGCCGCCAGTTCGATTATCTGGCATTCCATTGAGGTGTGAGAGATGTGTATTTCTGGTGATAGAAGTTCACTCTCGATGTGGTTCGGAAGTCACGTAAAGCCGTTGGTCCCGTTTTTGAATAACCACTTGTTCCATGCAACGTAAAAACAACATACAAACAAACAAACAAATCCCTTCCTTATAGGAGTACAGCCTAGGGTGTAAGGGCCATAAAAATTCAAAGTTGCATAATGAGTTTTTATTACACTTACAGACATACTGCTGCGCCTATAATATGAGACATGACGGCACACGAGTGAGATATATATATATATATATATATACATATATATATATATATATATATATATATATATATATATATATCCGATCATGCTACCTTGATCCCATGGCTCTCTTTTAGTCCTATCTGAAATTGTCTGATATATGTATTTGTGATTGGAATTAGATTAATAGGTTCATTATATCCTTTGTAGTCATGCGGTTTAGCTTAAACTAACACCAAATCAATCTGATAATGTATACGGGTATGTATATATATATATATATATATATATATTATATATATATATATATATATATATATATAGAGGTTCAGGAGGTCCATTGATACTAAACATGAAGGCCAAGATTTATTATGAAACGTTTCGCACATCAACTTTGTGCATCTTCAGTCTGTAAAAATAGAAATGCATATATTAAAAACTAAAAAACAGGATTCACAATAGTATTCATTAAAATGCAATAAAATATAATAGTTAAAAGAGAAGAAGAAACACTGAGGTACCAACCAACGAGAATGGAAGGAAAGCAAGGAATGATTTTTGAGAGAGCCAGGTCCAAGACGTTGACTATGCCAGATGTAGAGGTGAAGCCGAGGTGTTGTTATTCAATGGGAACCAGCCTTTTAATAATTAAAGATTCCAAGGTGGTTAGGTGGTCCGGGTCTTTAGTATAACCTATTATCGAGAAGTGCTGTTTTGATACATTTATTTTGCATTTGGTGGCATGATTCTTGATACTAGAAAATTCAGGATTACTAATTCTTTGACCTGTTCTATAACTGAAACCCATATGGCTACAATATCTCATCTGCAGTAATCTTCGAGTCGATCCCACGTAAGTTGCAGGGCATCCTGCGCATTTGAATTGTATACAACGTTGGATCTCATGAAGTCCTGCAGGACGATCTTGAAATTAAAAAGCGAGCCAATTTTGCAAGGATTGTTTGAGATAAGTTTAATTTTGAGATAAGGAATTTCTTGTTCTATTATTTGTGAGAGTCTAAGAGAAAACTTCGAGTTTGTTATATATGGAATCGATGCACACATCAGTTTCTTTGGGACATCCATTAGCGGAGGAGGTGGTTGGATATAGTTACCTACTAATTTGTTAATTATATTATATATATATAATATAATTAACCTACTAATTTGTTAATTATAGTCATGCCACCAAATGCAAAATAAATGTATCAAAACAGCACTTCTCGATAATAGGTTATACTAAAGACCCGGACCACCTAACCACCTTGGAATCTTTAATTATTAAAAGACTGGTTCCCCCATTGAATAACAACACCTCGGCTTCACCTCTACATCTGGCATAGCCAACGTCTTGGAGGTGGCTCTCTCAAAAATCATTCCTTGCTTTCCTTCCATTCTAGTCGGTTGGTACCTCAGTGGTTCTTCTTCTCTTTTTAACTATTTATATTTTATTGCATTTTAATGAATACTATTGTGAATCCTGTTTTTTAGTTTTTAATATATGCATTTCTATTTTTACAGACTGAAGATGCACAAAGTTGATGTGCGAAACGTTTCATAATAAATCTTGGCCTTCATGTTTAGTATCAATGGACCTCCTGAACCTCTTATGTCTGCACTCCTGTATACCTCTTATATATATATATATATATACGTATATATATATATATA